>NC_052952.1:15510182-15720182 GCF_013358895.1 Oreochromis aureus
TAATGATGAACTGTTGTTTCTCTTCACTTAGCTATTTGGTTCTTGCCTTAATATTAATTCTAACAGTTGTCTAATAGGAGTATCAGCTATGTACCAACCTGACTTCTGCACAACACAACTGATGGAGCTCATCATGAAGCTCATTGAGAGTAGACCAAGAGTTCACAGCGCTGTCAACAAAGCAAAGGGTGGCTGCTTTGAGTAATCTAAAATATAAGACATATTTATCGATTTATTTATCAATTTTTTCTTTGCTAAACAATTTCATATATCTTGCTGCATATATTTAACGTCTTCAGTGTGTATCTATGTAGAAAGTGAAAATAAAGAAGCCATTAAATGAGACAGTTTGTTCAAACGTATGACTGGTAGTGTATATATGAAACAATCCAAGAAATATAAAGTGAAACACACAAGGCTGACAAGCAGGCAGTATTCAGTATGACATGAAAACTAACCAAAACCCAACATGACAGGGAAAGTAAAACTACAAAAGAGACACAACAATCAAAGTACAACAGAAAGTCATTGACAAATATTTAGAGAAGACTCTGGTACAATCATATTTAACACAAAAAGACACAAGGGGAATGTAATAAAAAGAACACGTGGGATGATACAAAATAAATCCTAACCAGAATACTACTAGAAAATAAACAAATTACAACTAAAGCCCCTTTTCTATTAGTACCTACTCAGATTGACTTGACATGGTTCACCATGGTTTTCAGATTTTTCCATTAGGCCATAGAACCTGATACCAGGTACAATTTTTAGTATCTGCTCGGCTGGGGTTCCAAGCGATCCGACCAGGTACTAAATTGTGACGTTGTCAGACTGCATGCCACTGATTGGCTGGCCAGCAGTTTCGCTCAATGAGTCATGAGAGCATTTTGTTCACGAAAATCAAAACTTTTTTTAAAGCCCATTTTTAAGTCTATTCATAGGCTTCGTAATTTCTGAGATCATTCCACAATTTATTGATATAGCCTTTTTTTAACCTTTGCCCATCTTTACTTATTCTGCCTATTTAAGGTAATCTTGTCTCAGTCTTGTTACTGACTGGTTGCCAGTTAACCCAATTAGTTACAAAATGTTTCCTCAAGCGGTTTCTTTTTAGAATGACTTACTTTTCCAGCCTTTTGTTGCCCCTGTCCCAACTTTTCTGTTGCTGCCCTTAAAAAAAACAACAACTAATTTTTGTCATGAAATAGTAAAATGTCGCAATATAAACCTTTGACATGCTTTCTGTCTTCCACTGCGAATAACATATGGCTTTATGAGGCGTGCAGGTTGTTATGTTTTATTTTTATGTCATACAGCAACACAATTTTTTTTTTGCAGGTTTGAGGTTGCAGGTCTAGATTCCAGTTAAGAATGTGATGAAGAAGCAAAGAGCTGTGATGATGACGAATTTATGAGATAAACTAAACAATCTGAATCTGCAAAGTTATCATAAATTTATATCTCTTGAAAATCAAAACCGCTGCCCAAGCATACAGGTCACTAATAATTATAGCTCACTAATGATTATTTACTTTCCTTGACTGCAAGTAAAGACATGTTGATTCATAGAGTTCATGGAATTTTACGATTGATGAGAGGCATGGAAAAATTAGAATATAAACAAGCGTGCTGATCCACACAGGTGTACACACAGGTGTACACACGGGTGTTCACAGACACAAACTACACCTTTCTTGGCTCCTACCTCAAAGCACATTGTGCGCTGTCAATCTTGCGTACTGCACAATAACAGGTAATATTTAGTATCTACTGTTATCTACTGTAAACTAGTTTATTGTGATGGTGTTGTATTTATTATGTTGCTCTTTTTTGTTTGTTTTCTCGTGTGTTTTTTCTTATCTCCATACAGGTGATCCAGGTGTTTTGTTTGTTTTTGTTTTTTTTCTTCCCCCCTTTCTCACCATCTCTTCTCTCCATCTCATTCTTTCTTTCATTCTTTCTCCCTGTCCTATCCCCCAGTCATGTCTGTCCCGTCTGTAACAACCGAAAATCTAATAAAATAAATACATAATTATAATAAAGGTCAATCAAATGGACCAATATGACAAGGCCATGATGATGAAAAAAAATCCTAATAGTGGTAACATATCTCACAGATGTCACTGTGACTTTCAATTTGGAAATAAACATGAAAAAGGAACACCAAAGGTTTCAGGAAAACCGTTTTGAAATATGGGGCAGCATGATGGTTAACACAGAAAAGAGAGTCCTGTTTTCAAATCGACTGTGTGACCGGGCCCTTTCTGTGTGGAGTTGAACCATGAGAAGTTGGTATTCATAAAACCATTAGAAACAAAAATAAGACAACGCGGTTGTTTGTTTTCTTTTTAAAAAATTTGTTTTTAATAAAAATGGAAGTGTAACTGCCTGTCCTTTGACTTGAATGTGTACTCAAAGTGGCATTTGTTATGTGTATCATAATAGCTGTCACTGCCTGGAGTTGGGTGAGAAAGTTAAGTCCAATAATCACTGTGTAGCTGCTGAGCAAAAGTACTTTAATTAATGTAAAACTAAATTATGATTCCCATCAAATAAGAATTAAATAAAGAAACAAAATGCCCATTTCTTATCCACTAGGTCTTACATAGTTCAACCAAAACCAAAACTATATCATAAACTACCACAGTTACTCAACACATGTGGCTTCTTGCTCCATGTTGTTTTGCATGTCTGTATTTATGTGTGTGTGCAAGTTAGTTTAGCCTGTATGAATTCCTTTCTCATAGTCACATGGATATGTGTACCCTTTTTTTTTTTCACTTGTTTACTTTACTGAAGAACTTTGAACTCTCAGGTTTCGATTAATCCCCCTATTCAACAAGTTTCCAGTCTGATTTATGTGCAAACTAGATAATAGGTGTTTTGTTATATATGTTTGAAATTACTATTGTAAGTAGTTATATATTTCTTGCCTTATCTATTTTTGAAGAGGTTTTTCAAGCGGCCATGCAAAAGTTATCTATTTACACATGAGTCACTGTTAGAAACACATTTCAGTTTCTTTTTAACATTATTACGAACATACACTGCAATTAAAGCTGATAAACTCGTTATTAGAAAGTATTTAACTCCTTGGTGTGAAGGGGGGTGTTGAAGGTAGACTGGTACACCCTGACACTAACACAGAGCATAACCAAGGAGCAGCTGCCTTAGGAATGTGTGGGGGTTATGGGAGGATGGTGTTCCTGTATTTGTGGTCCCGCAGCAAGGTACAGACACTTTAAGGCTGACCCCACCCTAGAGGAAAAAATGTAGAGATAAAACCTATCTGTAACACCTGCAGAACTAGGGAAGACTTTTCTCATACAGCACAAGACCCCTGACTGGAGGACAGGTACGATTGCCATGCGGAAAGGCCACAAGGAGGACTAACTAGGGAGGGCTAAAGTTTAAACCATGGCCTCTCTCCATTGATAGCCAATCACAAGTATTTTCTGTTTTGAATATATTATTTTAGTTATGAATTGTACAGGACTTCTGGGTGTGCACACTGCTTGACACTGAGAAGTCCACAGCTGTGTCCTGGGCTATCGAAAAACACAGCTAGTTGCTAGTCAATACAATATGCTGCCAGATCCCAGAATACACGTGTATGTTACAGTCACAGCTTTTCTTTAAGTCTCAGCATTTTCCTTCCTTGTTTTTATGGGTATTTCTCCAAAACATGCATTAATCATTCTTGAGAATTCTGCATTGGTAGCAATGCAATGCATCATTATTTCACAGGGGAGTATTATCAAGATGTGACAATAGCAAAAGTGGCCAGTAGGTGTCACTGTCAAGCTTGGTTTCAGATTGTTTTGAAACTATTGCATAACGGCTTTGAATGTGTCATTTTTTTTCACAAAGCCTTGCTTTGCTCATTACTGGGAAACACTGAAGTTGCTCCAAGAACAGGTGCATGATCACTTACAGATAAATGGGGACCAAGGACAGGAATCCAGGATGAGTCCCAACTTATTCATTCATCATGTTTTTCTTTATAATTGCTTTGAAGAAAAAAGAAACATTTATGTCACAATAAAAACCTAAAAAATCCCCTTTAACCCTTTAAAAAAATCTGAAGTAGTCCCAGTTTGAAACTGAGCTGCAATGACAATGATCTCAAACACACTGACAATGGAGTAAAAGCATACCTGTGTTTTATGATGCAAATATATGGTCACAAATATAATTTGTTTTACCAGTTAATTGGTGAAGAGGTCTTGCTTACTTTAGTATTAAAAAGAATTTTACATGGGTTTATGGAAATGTAATTGTGCAGCTTTGCCACAAGGGGGAACTAAAGCTGGGTATGGTAGGCTGATGACCTGACAACAGATGAGAAAGAGCCTGCAGACAGAACACAACTTAGTTGTCTCATCTCTACCTTTACTGCCTAAAACAGGTTACTAGTGTGAGTTATCTAATCCAAATGCAATTCTAAAGACTGAAAACCTTTGTATGTGAATCTTAAGATATATAGAAAAGGATTCAAAGCAAACTGATCAGTGTTAACGATACTAAACAGAAACTTTTTTGTAAAGGACTCTGTGAGCTAATGCAGTTATTTTGTATATTTATAGACAGAAAACAAAGTAACCATGTGGGTTAACAGTATGATTTGGTGTTGTGGATTTTGTTACGAGAAAATTGTGGAGAAAAAGGTAAAAGAATGTGTACATGAGCATAAAGGATAAATAGATAAATCTGTTTAACAAAATGAAATAAAGGAAGGAGAACTCACATCTCCTGTATCTACCATTTGTATATAAAACAGAGCCACCTGAAGGCTTGTTTTCCTCTTTAGGCTGCTGCCCTTTAACACTGAAGCGTTTATATAAAACACCTCCCTCTGCTGGTATATGTAATGTGTTTTCTGTGATTTTAATGATTTCTCATCAAATGAGTTGTAGAACTAGCTGTTACGTTCCCCTAAAAGGGTCCAGGCGATTAGGGAAAGTAACAAAAAGTGTCCGGGTCGGAAAAAGGAGACAGAGAGGCAAAATGATTAAATTAAAGAGTTTTATTAAAGTTTCTATTAATAACTCAACTAAAAGAGACGGATAAGCCACTATCACCATTTAAAGAAACAAAACAAAACTCAAACGTCGGTCAGTAAACTGAAAAGTAAGTCAGAAAAGGGTTAGTAACCAAACACACTCCTCTCCGCCAAGCAGGAGCAAACAATCACAAGCTTCAGCTCACTAGCTGCAACCACCAAACACTCACACAGCTCACTAGCTACAAACACACAGCTCACTAGGTAAAACCCCTCACATGGCACTCTGGCACCAGAGCTCATTCAAATGAATGAAGGTTGTTGGGATTCAGAGATTCTTTTATTGCTACGATATAATCTGCCTTATGATGAATGCATTAATAACATGGTTTACAGTATTATTTTATCAGTAATATTTCTTACAGGGTTCATATTGCATTGAATATGTTTGTCATCACATTCATTCTATTCACAGGTTGAGTTCATTCTATACACAATGCATATCTGTGCTTGTTTAGAGTTGATGTTCCATCCAAGAGGGTTTTAAGCTTCACTGGTGAGAGTGTCCAGGTGATACATGTTGAGGGAAGATGAGCACATAGCAGGTTAATTGCATGCATGCTTACAATACACATATTAATCTAGTAGCAGGCCTGAGCGAAGGCCCAGTGTCTTCTGCTTCTTTTTGAGACCTGCGCCAATTCTGTCTACTTAGTGATTGATGACGAGGGTCCATTATTAGCTCTTAGAGACCCTGAAGCTTGAAGTTTATTACCTTAAAAGGCAGGTGTTATAGAAAAGAGAAGTTATGTCTGTTAAGTTATGTCTGTTTATAGTTATTAGAGATGTACAAGATATACCCTTGTCTGTAAACAATGACTGTACACAATGTATTTTTGACCTGTATTGACGTTTATGTGTGGGCGTTAATTTTCTATGCTATAAAACCAGCATTCAATGTATTTTTGACAGAGGAAGCCATATGCTGATGTTTCCTCTTCGGTGTTAATAAACTCATCGTTTGATAGCACTTGTCTGGTGCCTCCGTCGTTTGTTGTCTGGTCTGCAGTTGATCGATCTCGCTTCAAGGTCAAACAGGAAGTCACAAGACAAGAAGCACAGAGACAACAGTTCTGAAATTAGGAAGGTGAAAACAGGACAGACAGGATAAACTTAAAATTAGAGAAAAACTAGGTTCTAAAAAAAAAAGTAAAAGTAAGAAAACGTAAACACAAAACCAAGACAACCAGAAAGAAAACAATCAATTTCCACAATTTGTAAATTAAAGTACAAACCCCATGATAAATAAACACAAATACAAAAATTATTGCGAAAATCAAAACTTGGGCAAAAGACACAGGGACCGAGACAGTCACAGGTAGTATAGACTTGCTGTACAATATCACAGTAATAATATATAATATACTTAAAAAAAGAGAATGCTTTTGATCAACAATCCTAAAATTCATGTTATTAAATCAAAAGAGATTAACTGTATAATTTGAGAGGATCCATGAATTTAAAGAAAAGTTTATTTGTTAGACACAGTTAAAGTCACTATGTACAGTACAATGTATTTATCTCTTTAATCACATTACAACTGTGTGACAGACACTGACTTCTTATTGTTCTGAGTGGTTGCATTTGGAGGAACTTCTTCCTGGAAGGCAGTCTCCAAGATGTTGTGGATAGATTTGTGGACTTGATTCTTAAAATCCTGGCCCATGAACACATACAGCAGTGGATTCAGGCAGCTGTTGAGACAAGCCAAACAGATGGTGATAGGGATCCCGATAGCCAGGACATGCTCTAATGTTCCACTTGTAGCAGCAGATCTGTGTTTCTCAAGTTCAATTAGACCCATAATGTGAATGGGAGCCCAGCACAGAAAGAAAGCAATGATTATGGCAGTGATGATCTTAAAAGTGTGACTTGATTTCCTTGCCAGAGTGCTGCTTCTTCTCAGACGATGGATTGTGACGGCATAACAGGAGACGATGGCAGAGAAGGGGACTGCAAATCCCAGGAGAAAGCGGGAGACTAATGCCAGCTGAATGAAAGATGATGGTTTAAAGTCATCATGAAGGTCAAACTTGTGCAAGCAGATGGTTTTGGCTTTAGTGTCATTCATTTCCTTTGTTTCCATAAAGAAAAACCATGGAATGCTGAATATCAGATTCACCATCCAAACACACAGACTCACATAGGATGCCTTACGTACATTTCGGTGGTTGTGAGCCAAGACCGGCCACACCACAGAAACACACCTGTCCACACTGATCACCACCAGAAAGCTGACACTAACAGATAAGTTTAGAAAGCCTAAAGTGGTGTTTAGCTTGCACATGACTTGGCCAAAAGACCAATGAGACAGTAACAGGGATGTCACGGTAATGGGAAGAAGTGCACAAAAGAAGAAGTCGGCCACAGCAAGGTTGAGAAACCAAACTGCTTTAACAGTTTTCTTCATCTTGAACCCAGCCACCCAGATAACAACTCCATTCCCGAGCACACCGAGGACAGAGACCAGGGAGAGAAAAATGGCACACATAGTGTTGAGAGAATGTCTCAACTCAGCGTACTGGTAAACAGGTGCAGTGGTTGTGTTGAGTTGATGAAAAGATCTAGTGGTCATCTCCATCACTGCCTTGGGACCTGCAGTGGTATCAAAAAAAAAAGAGATAAATCCATAATGTAAAATTCATCTTTCATTTTTTGTTTCTATTACAACTAATTGCATTGAATATTTAGTCATTTTTTCAATTGGTACTTAATGTCTAGTTAGTTGTAAATAAATCTTAAACACTAACTGCTTCAATTAAACACTGACTGCATTTATCACTTGTAAGTCAGATCCCACATAGCAGACAGGTCTGGCCCGGATCTGGTCTCAAGCTGGCACTGCTGGGTGACTTCTGGCATGATAAGTGGTATGTCATCCATATATGGGCCAGGCCTGGGGTAGATGGCACTGTTTATGTGATGGCATGACACATCTGGCCCAATTGTGGTTTGGTTTATGTGGCCCAGGCTCATAGAAAACAGGTCTTCCCTGGATCCGGCATCAAGCTGGCACTTCTGACCGACTGGAGCCATGGCAGGGTGTACGTCAACCAGATGTTGGTTAGGTCTGGCAATAATGGCACTATTTATGTTCCTATTTTCCTATTTTAGTTAGAAGACCCAAATGCCATGTTGCAATACAATACAATCTCGTGTCTACCACTGGGTTGTTTGATTGATATACCTTTATTAGTCCCACAAGGGGGAAATTTCATAAGGCTGCCGACCTATTGCACGCAATGGCGGCGCCATCTTACCCTCCGACCATACATACATTACACAAAACATCACATGGGGAAGACAGGTCAGAGGGTATAACATGGAAAAGCACAACATGAGGAAAGATAAGGAGAAAAAATAACTCCCCCCAGACTGAGCTCCAACAGGGAGATCAGTTTGGGAACAGAAAAAAACACCTCTGCACATAGCACATGAAAAAACTCTTAATACACCAAAGAAACACATGACAAGCAACAGGGGCGGGTAAAGGGTGAGAGACAGCCGATTTAGACAGTACATCCGGGCCTGCAGCCTATGCGCTGGTCTCCATGATCCACCGTCAGCATCGGAAGGGAATAAGCGTCAAGGCGTTTGGAAAGGAGGGGGATGAGTGTGTGCATATCAGTGTATATGTATGTGTGTGCGTGTCCAGAGTTCAGCTGAGACAGTGTCCTTCGCCGTGCCAGGCTAAGTAAACAGTCTTCCAGCCAACCCAGGTGGCCTTGCATAGAATAGGAAGGAACAGACTAAACACAGTCTGTAATCAGGGTGTTGTTGTACAGCTCCAGCCTTGCAACCGCAGCTGGCGCCGAGAAGGTATCCACATGAAGTGAAGGTGCTTTTTACTTTAGTGCGAACAGCTTATATGAATTTCAAAGCAGTTCTACAGTCCAACACTGGTCTCTCAATCTCCCGTTGGAGAGCATGAGCCGCCATACTTGCGTTCTGTGATGTTGTCATTCTTGTGCTCAAGGAGCTGATTCTGAAAAACTCACGACAGTGTGCCTCCCCGAGATGTCATCCAATTTACGCTCAGAGATGTTATGCCGAGCGAGCCCTTCCGAGATGTAATCCAGTCTGCACTCAGAGATCTTATTCTGAGTATTCACAGCAGCCGTAGCCTTTCCAAGATCTTATCTGTGCTGCACTCAATGAGCCCATTTTGAGAAACTCACGCCTCGTCCCATCGTTTCAATTCCAGCGGGCAGCCTTGTGGAGGTTTGAACAGCCGGTTCCGCTTTCTTAATTCTTCGATAAGCCAGGACCAAGCCAGCTCCGATCAGCCAGAAGCCTGTTATCATGGTTCCGAATAGGTAGAAATCTTCAGCAGTCAGGCTCACCCAAGCCCAGACTTCTCGTTGAGAAAGGGGTGTCAATTGCATTCAGAGACCAGTTGATCAAATCCATAATTCCTCTTTTAGGTTTTAGAAAACAGACTGTGAGAGATTGTTCCAGGGAAAAGTCATACAAAAAACACGAGACTAGACAAGGACATAAGAGGCTAAGCAGGGAAGCTAAGGGAGAGGAGGAGGAGAGGAGAAAAATGCGACCGCCTTCGTCAAGAGCAAGAGCAGATAAGCTCAGGAGGTAGAGCAGGTCACCTACTTATCGGAATATGCCGTTTATTCTGCACCACATCTCTGTGCGTTCATCATTTGTTTGAAGTCAGCTCACCTCCTGTAACCACTTTTCCGAGAATACGCGCTTCTTTTGTGGTTTGGACTCCTTCTGACATTTCTTTGGAGGTGGAGGAACACCAAAGTAATTGCTTAAAGGAGCTTGCTTCTTTGACATCTGTAAGAGTTCTAAACAAATGTCTGTCCTCCTCCAGAAAATCTTATTTATGCAGGCGCGCGTTGCAACTTCTTATCTGGTGCGCGTCTTTTATTTTGACAGCGCATGCACACCTGTGGACCACTTATGTGCACCCCTGTGAATAGAGCACTTTGAGCTCTATCTACTGTTCTCTATAATCCGGGAGAATAGAAAGCGCCATATAAGAATCAGTCCATTCACTGTGTGAACAGAGTTTCGGCATGTTACTTTTGCACTATTATGTTTTTATTATATGGCTTGATCAAGGTACACATTAGGCTGACATCTGGGGCCAGAGCTGAAACTGTTCTCGGCCAGCAGAATGTTTGGTTATGTTTGCAGTTATGTTTGGTTTTAACAGGTTCATGGCTCATGTTTCTAAAAAGAGGATTATTATTATTGTTGTTATTATTATTATAATTATTATTATTATTATTATCATTGTTGTTGTTGTTGTTGTTGTTATTATTATGAACATATACAAAGTAAAACATTGAGTCAACGCACACCCCACTTTTCAGTTATTTATTTGTAAAAAATGTTTGGAATCATGTATGATTTTTGTTCCACTTGTCACGTGTACACCACTTTGTATTGGTCTTTCACGTGGAATTCCAATAAAATTGATTCATGTTTGTGGCTATAATGTGACAAAATGTGGAAAAGTTCAAGGGGGCCGAATACTTTTGCAAGCCACTGTATAAATTCAATACTGCTGGTCACATATGTTTCATTTGTGAAAACATCGAACTCTTTGACTCAGAGGGTTTTAAATTCCATATGTAGTAAATAGATGTTTTATATGAAAAAAGTAATTTGCTCATTTCACCAAATTTTACATTATTACAATACATTGGTCCTTAAAAGTCATAGTTACACACAAGAAGGCTTATTTCACCAACCTGACCACTGAGTCTACCACTCATGTCACTAAATGTAAAAATTAGTGGATCATTTGCTTTGATCAGTGTAGTTAATTTAGTCATTCTCTTGTATTTAATCTATTTAAATGTGTTTTTTTTCCTCTTTTAATGAGAATTACATTGGAATTATGTTAAAACTCACCATCTTCACAAAAGTGGTGCTCTTTCTTAAAGAAAACAGTCTAGCTTATATACTTAACCTTAACAAATTAGTTGAGTTTATTACTGACAATGTTACAGCAGCAAAATAATAAATATTATTTACCTTTAGTAAAGCTCTGTTGTTGGTTGTTGATGAATCCACTCCAGAAGAGTCACTGATCAAACTTTGACACATTAATATAAAGGAGGTATGTTCAACCCATTCTGAGAAAAAAAACCTGCTGAATTTGGCTTTCAGAAGAAGTCTGAAACCAAAATGAGATCATCTGTGTTTTCGAGTGGCTACCGTATGGGTTTTCTGTCAGCATCCTGTTTTGTAATCTAAACGAAGTCTCTTTATTAGCCGTGAAAGACGGCTGTAGTGAAACAAGTTTGAAAAAACACCTTGTGTGTCTTCAAAAAGTAACATGTGACTAAAACATCAACAGCATCAAGGTTGGATTCTTGTGGAAACATAACGTGAGGATTGAAGCTAAACTGATTTAAAAAAAAAAAAAGATTTATTGAAAGAAACCTTTGCAAACAGATTAAAACCAGATTTGGACAAATGAGAAGGATTTCCCGTAATAATGTCAGTTTGCTTTTGTTTTTAATGCAACATTTCTAAAAATGCTCTATGATCTCACAGGATGACGTTCATCCTACACACTCTGCTTTACCAGAAGTGGCTTTCACAACCACAGTTACTTTAAACATTACATTTAAGCCTGTGAGTTCTGAGCCTTCATTGTTGAGTAATCTAACCCTACACGGAGTTTTGCTTTTTCTCAGTTGTTGCGTTGTCAGCAGAGAATGTAACGATTCCTACTAACATGCATCAAAAATGACATTTTCTCCAAAAGATAAAGGTTATGGTTAGGGTTTAGGGTCATCGCCGATGCTGACTTATATATCTTATATATCTGACTTATATATCTTTCATTATATATCTTTATATTATATATTTTTATATCTTTATATTTTTAAAGCAAAACCTCATCTGCTGGTTAGGGGTAAAGTAATATAATTTGTCTTCTGCAGTGTAAATGATAAATATGATCATATTTTTAGTCAGTCAACAGATAAACAAGTCGCTCTGTAACTGTAACGCTCTGTAAGTGTTTTGTGCACTCATGTTTGGATTATGATGGGAGGTGTAGGCTTATGAGTTGGGAAGCAGTTAAGCAAAAATAATTTATTGATGGCAATAATAGATTGGATTGTCCTTTAAGACAACCCCCACTATGGTTTTTCTAAGAGGGGAGAGGAAGAACGTGATGAAGGAATTCAGGCTGTAGAAGCTGAGAGGAGGAATGAGGAGGGACAGGAAGTTAAGGAGGATTCTCAGATAGGAGGGAGTGGAGACAACAGGAGGGAAAGAAGGGAAAAAGGTGGAGAGGAGGAGGCGGAAAAGGCAAGAGAGGAGTAGTACTGGTGAAATGGTTTACTCTACACTCAGAAAAATAAAGGTGCCAACTGGAACCAAAAGTGGTTCTTTAGACTGATGCCATAGAAGAACCTTTTTTGGTGCCACAAAGAACCTTTCAAACAATGGTTCTTTGAAGAACCATTTCTTTCAGTGGTTCATTGAAGAACCTTTAAAGGTGCCCCAAAGGACCATCAAGAAATGGTTCTTTGGGGCACCTTTAATGGTTTTTCAAAGAACCTTTTTTAAAATGGTTCTTTAAAGAACCATTATAAATCTTTCAAAATAAAATGTATCATAAATTGAATTTGAGTAGGGTAAAATAAATACGAGCACAGCATAGACATATATTAACGGTTTATTGACATTTCGTAATATAGCAAAAGACAAAAAGGCATTTTAACCCTCAGCACAACATCACTACTAATACATGTCACATATTAGTCATTTAAACAATAATAATTAAACATTTTTACTATACTATAAATAAATATATGTAAATACTATATCTATAGATAACACAACAATTAATACATGTATTGTTTAATTAATAAGTTCCTAGAGTATTTAAAAGTAGAATGGGAGGCAGAGCCTTCAGTTTTCAGGCCCCTCTTCTGTGGAACCAGCTTCCAGTTTGGATTCAGGAGACAGACACTATCTCTACTTTCAAGATTAGGCTTCAAACTTTCCTTTTTGCTAAAGCATATAGTTAGGGCTGGACCAGGTGACCCTGAATCCTGCCTTAGTTATGCTGCAATAGACGTAGGCTGCCGGGGATTCCCATGATGCATTGAGTTTTTCCTTTCCAGTCACCTTTCTCACTCACTATGTGTTAATATACCTCTCTGCATCGAATCATATCTGTTATTAACCTCTGTCTCTCTTCCACAGCACGTCTTTCATCCTGTTTTCCTTCTTTCACCCCAACCGGTCGCAGCAGATGGCCCCGCCCCTCCCTGAGCCTGGTTCTGCCGGAGGTTTCTTCCTGTTAAAAGGGAGTTTTTCCTTCCCACTGTCGCCAAAGTGCTTGCTCATAGGGGGTCATATGATTGTTGGGTTTTTCTCTGTATTTATTATTGTGCGATCTACTGTACAATATAAAGCGCCTTGAGGCGACTTTTGTTGTGATTTGGCGCTATATAAATAAAATTGAATTGAATTGAATAAAACATCAGAAAGTGATCAAACATATTAGAAATAGCAATAGCTTCATAACAGACCAATAAATCAAGACATTTTCATCAGCAGATGTTTGCATGTTCAGTAAAAATATTTCAACAACAAGTTTTTGATTAAAATTATCAATGAACTTCAGCCTTACCTTATGCAAGGTAAGTTTCATGTTGGACTCATGGTTCTTTGTTAGTCCAGTTTAGGATAATGTCTCTTGACGTATGTATCATATCAAATATATGTCATATCAAAACAACCCCAACACCTGCAGTTGTTTCAGCTTTTCACAGGTGTTTCCTGTCAGCTGGTCAACCTCACTCAGGTGGACATCCATATCAGCCAAGCAAACGACAAGGTCCTCCCTTTGTGCTTCAAATCCCTCCCACTCTGAGACAAGGAGCTGAGAGAAAGAAAACAAGGGTCAATTATAAAGAAGAGAGAAAAGTGAAACCCTTCTCAGAAGGTCTGACTCGCATACCTGCAGTCGACCTGTGATGGACTCCTGTTTGGCGTTCACGCCATCCCAGCGACGGCCACACTCCCTCGCTGTTGCCAGCAGCCGAGTCTGCAGGGTGCCCTGGAAGAGCAGAGTTAATGTTCGACGTCTCCTGATCAGGCTCTCCAGCTGGATGAGTCGAGGTCCCGCCTCTCGCCGCTACCTCTGAACACACAAACATAAATTGCATGTGAAGCAGGAGGTGCAGATTTTTTTGCTGTTCTTTTCTAAATCCAGGCTTGATCACGTGGAGGTATTTGGAAAACCTTTTTAGCCAGCGGACGACTGTTGTCTCGCAGAAAGTCAAATCAAATGTATGCAATACACAATTAATTCACAAGAACACATAAAAAAAGTCCCGTTCTTACGTGATTTCAAGTGAATTCTGCATCAAAACAGGGTAACAGAATTAAAACGAGTGTTTGCAGCAAATGTGAGCACAAAGCCTCACTTTGTACAAGCCTGCTATTAAAGTTCTCCTCTATGCAGACGACTTTCCTGTTTTCAAGGCACAACTTGGATCTGCTGTACAAATCTTATGGATACACGCTAAATCAGCGGTCCCCAACCTTTTTTGCGCCACGGACCGGTTTATGCCCGACAATATTTTCACGGACCGGCCTTTAAGGTGTCGCGGATAAATACAACAAAATAAAACTAGTACCGGTACCGAAAAAAAGAAGATTTATTCATAACACACGTGAAAAGACCCAGGAAAAACAAGTTAACGATAAAAACGATGACAAAATAACGCTGAAAACCGATAAAAACCCTGAAAACCATACATTTCAGACCTGAGCCTCAACTCTCGCGGCCCGGTACCAAACGACTCACGGACCGGTACCGGTCCGAGGCCCAGGGGTTGGGGACCGCTGCGCTAAATGACACAGTAGTGTCATTTAGCGCTACTTGGCGGGGCCCGATGCCTGTCGCTCGGTCAGGCCTCTTCCGGGGCAAAGGGGGCCCTCGGGCCTCCGGCCTCGGGGCCTGCAACTCAGTTCACTCTGGCACAGCTGGCTGCCGGCAGAGCCGGCGGGCACGTCGGTGCAGCCCCCTCTGGCTTCTGCTCCGTGGCTACTGGGTGACCCCCTCGTCTGGGGATCTCCTCAGCCCTTCCCAGGAAGGTGGCACGGATGCCCCTCCAGTGGTACTCCTTGGGCTCTCGCACTCTGGGTCCTCTGGATGTCTGGAGCCTGGATCTCCTCCATGCCTGCTTCATGCCCTGGGGGACGGGGCTATGGGCCTCCACACCCTCTAGCAGACCGTTACATGGGAAAACCTTTTGTATACAAGCGCGTTGATCCACACAGGTGTGCACACGGGTGTTCACTGTTCGTAGACATAAACTACCGTATTTTCACGACCATAAGACGCACTGTACTAAAAGGCGCAGTCTCAGTTATGTGTGCCATTACTGTATTTAACACACACATAAGGCGCACTGGATTATAGGGCGCATACAAGTACCGTATGCGTATTTAAAAATAAAGCGGGAGCAAAACTGAGTTTGGTACTCACATTTTTATTACCAGTAATCGTCATCATCAACAACACATGGCAGATCATGCACTGCCTAAGTCTTGCCAGTGGGAGAATAATTGCAGATGTAAAGGATATGTGCGAGGAAAGGGTTCAGTTTTACTTTGAATTATTTATTTAAAGCAGAACAATGCGACAGTGACTTTCTCCTGTCAGACATTCCTCAAATCTCTTACTCTGACAAGACTTTCCTGGATGGACCTGTGCTTCCTGATGAACTGCTAACAGCTTTGTCTCAGATGGCCATGGCGCAGGCTCCCAGGATAGAGTTTTTTAAACATTATTGTAGAAGATCTGCAAAGGAATCATATTTGAGTGCATTAGGACTGGAGAACTTCCACTGAGTTGTAAGAGGGCTGTTCTGACCTTCCCACCTAAGAAAGGAGACCTAATGGCTCTTAAAAACTGGAGGCAAGCAGCCTTATTGACAGTGGACTATAAGCTGATTACTAAGCTTCTGGCAAATCGTCTAAAACTTTGTTTAGGCTCTGTTATTCATAGGGATCAATCATACTGTGTCCAGGTGCCAGTGCTGCTAGCTGACGCTGAGTGCTAGAGAGGCACGATGGCAGGATGGCTCTGTTAGGTGAACTTTGGGTTTAATAAAGAAAAGTGAGACAGGTGGAAATGTAACATACTGTATATGAAAGAAACTACTTCACTTTCCTAATATTGGTTAGCTACTTAATTTCTAATAGATAATATTGTGTTTTTGTTATTTTAGCCAACATCTATTGTGCAGTCAGACCTTTTATACATATGTATACTAAATGACTTATTTGCAGGCCTGGTGCCAGGCCAAACAGATAAAAGCTTTGGCTCAGGCCAGCTTAGTCAAACTCCAATACATACGAAGTCTACTAAAAACATTTATGCTCTACAAATGACAGATGTTTTAACAACTTCCTGTGTAGTAGACACATTAGACAAGAACTGGACCACGCTGACTGATTTGTTCAATTAAAGTTATTAGAAGTTGTAACTCAGTTGTCTGCAGCTGTTGTGTTTTCAGGACTGCTGTCTTTTATCTGTGAATTATTTAGTATATAAACATTTCCATACTCTGATAAAAACTATATTAATAATTTTTGTGTCCTGTTTTTGGTGATTTATTAATGATAAATTATCACCAATGTTAGATGTCTTACAGATGGAATTAATTGATACACATGGAGTGTGAGACTGTTATTTATAAATGTACATTACAAAAAAAAATCTTTGTTTTGTGCACAAATGGTCTCATAATATAAATCATGGTTAGCAAGAAAAGTCATAACTGTCATTATCATCATGTACTGAAGCCACCGAGGCCGAATCAAACTGACAGAAAGAGCTTATTCATGTGTTTGTTTAGACAAAGAAGAGAAGTTAAAAACTAAAAAAATAATTGCACAAAGTAACTGCTACATCAAAAATAATAAAATCAAAGTTATCATATATACACTGTTCAAAAAGTTAAAGGAACACTTATTAATTTGATTACAGCATCAAGTCAATTAAACTTCTGGGTTGTTGATCTGGTCATTTCTGCTCATTCAAGTAGCAGAAGGGGTTAATTAGTTTCAGCTGCTTTGGTATTTCTGAAATTAACAGCAGGTGGACTGTAATGTGCAATAATGGGATAAACCCCAAAACAGGAATGGCTTTACATTTTGAGGCCACTGGCATTTTCTCTCCTCATCATTTCTGGCTGTTTGTTCTCTCGTTTTGCATTTTGTTTGGGCCTCCAAATACAGGAGGAAGCTGCTGTGCTCTGGCTATTGGAGAACATGGCTTGTTTACGGCTTGTTGCCTGGCCCTCAGACTTTTGCACATCGTCTATTATCCCAGGATAAAAAGCATACGTGGCTATGGTTAGAGTCAAACTCTTAATCTACACCTGGTAGTTGGTTTGGTGAAATTTAGGTCAAATTACATTCATACCATAAACAAACTGCTTGGAACTGCCCTGAGACCAACTCCCCCTTAGTTTTTTTGGTCCACACCTGAGTGCGATTAGTGTTTTTATATCTGCACCAAGAGGGAAGATGAACCAAGTCTGATTTAACCTTCTAAGAACTCTTCCACAGCGTGCATTGTAATTTCTCTTTGATATTTGGGCTGATTGGGACCTGATGAGTGTAAAAACAAAGAATTACCAGATTTTTGTTTCTAAGAAAAATGAGAGCCACATATGAGGATATTCATTTAAAATTGCGATAGAACAGCAGCAGTATAATGTCCTCGTAAGTGGATATCAGGCCCTTTTGGAGCAAAATTGAGTATTTGGGTCAGCTATTAAGAAAAGCCAGACTTGTGGCCAGAGGCATCCCGGTAGCTGTGACATAATCTAATCTTTGATTGTGAGTAGCAGATGTGAATTTCACTAGTTCAATTAGAACCATTATGTGAAAGGGAGCCCAGCATAGAAAAAATTAATTATAATAGCAGGAATAATCTTAAAAGGGCGCCTTGATTGCCTAACAAGACCTCTGAGATGATGAATTATGACAGCATAACAGGAGACAATGACAGTGAAGGGCACTACAAATCCCAGGAGGAAGTGGGTAAGGATAATGGCCTGATGATGAAATTGCCCTAACTTTTTCACAGATGGTGTTTCAAAGTCATCAGAAAGAGCATAGTTGTTGAAGCAGAGGATTTTGTTAGAGTCTTGTTCAGTGTCCCTGAAGATGAAGTATGGAGCACTGAGAATCAAAGCCACCACCCAAACACACAGACTCACATAGGATGCGTTGCGTACATTTCGGTGGTTCTGAGCCCAGACAGGCCACACCACTGACACACATCTGTCCACACTGTTCACCA
Organism: Oreochromis aureus; assembly: GCF_013358895.1. Taxonomy (NCBI): domain Eukaryota; kingdom Metazoa; phylum Chordata; class Actinopteri; order Cichliformes; family Cichlidae; genus Oreochromis; species Oreochromis aureus. The sequence continues at coordinate 15,528,575 of NC_052952.1, forward strand.
CCATAATGTAGACACTGGCTACATGTTCAGAAAGCTGATGGTGGTGTACAGCTTGCACATAAAGTTGCCAAAAGGCCAGTGGAAATCCAAAGCTGTGTAAGTCACACTCAGGGCAAAAATGCAGTGAAGAGGAAGTCAGCCACAGCAAGGTTGAGGTACCAAACTGTGTTAGCAGTTTTCTTCATCTTGAACCCGGTCACCCAGATAACCACTCCATTCCTGAGCACACCACAGACAGAGGCCAGGGAATAGAGTATGAGAGACATGATGTTGAGACATTGTGTTGAGATATTGTGTTGTGTATCAGCCCAATGTCATTGCCAGTATCAGGTGCAGCAGTTGTGCCGATTAGATCAAAAGAGTCGGTGGTCGTCTCCATCACTGTCTTAAGAATGACATAAAGAAACAACAAAATTAAATCATTTTGTAATGTCTGTTTTTCAAAGCTCTTCTTTCAGATGTGCGTGCACACTATCAGTCAAAAGTTTGAACACACCTTCTCATTTAAATGTTTTTTCTTTACTTTTCATACTTTCTACATTGTAGATACATAGTGGGTACCTGATGAGTGGGGACATACATGATGTAAGATATATGGAATTATGTAGCAAAGACAAAATGGATAAATAACTTTAAATATGTCGTATTTTTTAGATTCCTGAAAGTAGCCACCCTTTGCTTTGTTAACAGCGCTGCAGTCTGATTGGGGCCATTGATCTAGACATGCTTTCTGTCTTCCACTGTGAATAACATATGGCTCTAATAAGATTTAAAGGTCACATGTTCTATTTTATGCAGCAACTCAGTTTTTTTCTTCTTTTTTTGTTATTGAGGTTGCAGGTCTAGATTTCAGTTAAGTGATGAAGAAGTAAAGAGCTGTGATGATGACAAATTTATGAGATAAACTAAACAATCTCAATCTGTTGCCCGCAAGTAAAGATTTGTTGATACTGTTAATAAAGTTTACGATGTATGAGAGGCACAGAAAGATGTAAGCATAAACATTTGTGTGTCGATCCTAACAGTGTGTCACTCTGACTTTAGATTTAGACACAAACATGAAAAGGGAACACCAAAGGTTTCAGCAAAGCCATTTTGAAATATGGGGCAGCATGGTGGTCAACACTGTTGCCTCACAGCAAGAAAATGCTGTGTTCAAATCCATCGTGTGCCCGGGGCCTTCCTGTGTATAGTTTGCATGTTCTCCACATGTCTGCATGGTGCCATACATTACATTACTTAATATAGCCTAGCTTGTATTATTCATTCCTTTGGGTTCTTAGTGTTAACATCTCGTCTTTGTATATAGATTCACCCCGTCCCCCTGAGCCTGTATGTGAGTTTGCCTGACTAGTGTGGCGTGTGCGAGAAGGAAGATCCCCTGTGAGGAGCGAAGAGATGTATGCAAGAGTGGAGACCCTGTTCCCTGATCCTTCCCATGGACCTTGGAACCCTATGCTCCATGTTGTGCAGTTGTTTTGCATGTTTGTATTTGTGTGTATGCAAGTTAGTTTAGTGTGTATGAATTCCTTTCTCATAGTCACATGAATGTGTGCAACCTGTTGATTTTTGTTGTCATTCATGTTTACTTTATGAAGTTTGCAGATGTATTAATATATTTTTAAAAACTGGATTTTAACAGTAATCTGATCAGTGGTATTTATAAACAAAGCGTTACAGATAGGCAGACATGAGATCTTACAATGTTACATTGTAAAAAAAAATCTGTAAAAATACAGTTCAATGTACTGTATAGTGTTTACTGTGTCCCAAAGTGCAGTCCCAAAATCCATCAAGTGCTACAACGAAAGTCAGGCCTTTATGGTCAAATAGCTGGTAAGAAACAACTGATAAGGAAAACCAAGAAGCAGAAGAGATTTGTTTGGGCCAAGAAACACAAGGAATGGACATTACACCAGTAGAAATCTGTGCTTTGGTCTGATGAGTCCAAATTTGAGATCTTTGTTTCCACCCGCCGTGTCTTTGTACAACACAGAAAAGGTGAACAGATGGTCTCTACATGCTTGGTTGCAACTGTGAAGCATGCAGGAGGCGTGATGGTGTGTCTAACTGTGTCTTTGCTTTAACATATGTTGAAACATATGTTGAAAATGGGAGTTGAAAATATGTTCCTGGGAGTCCACATCTCCGAGGATCTCACCTGGACGACCAACTGCTCCAAACTGGTCAAGAAGGCTCACCAGCGCCTCTTCTTCTTGAGGACTCTGAGGAAGAACCACCTGTCCTCAGACATCCTGGTGAACTTCTATCGCTGCACCATCGAGAGCATCCTGACCAACTGTATAACAGTCTGGTACGGGAACTGCTCTGCCTCGGACCGGAAGGCGTTGCAGAGGGTCGTGAAAACTGCCCAGCGCATCGCCAGAGCACCACTTCCTGCCATAAAGGACATCTACAGGAAGCGGTGTCTGAAAAGGGCTGGGAAAATCATCAGAGACCCCAGTCACCCATCACATAGACTCTTCACCCTCCTGCCCTCTGGGAGGCGCTACAGGAGCCTCCGGACTAAGACCACCAGGTACCGGAACAGCTTCTTCCCCACAGCTGTCAGACTCCTGAACTCTGCCTCCTGACATCTGACCCACGTTAAACTCATGGACTGAACATACACACACCCACAACCACTAGCACTTTACCACTACTGTATAGTTCTGTGTAGATAATCATTCTGTACATACGATAATTTTTAATCCCACAACTGTTTTTAACTTACATAGTTCACATTCTGTATAACTGTATATCTCAGATTTCTGTATAGTTTTTATTTCATATTTATATCCTGTTCATAGCCTGTACATAGCTTGTACTCACTACAGCCTGTACATACTTATAGAATATTCATAACATACTTCACACTGTGTACATTATAACATACCATAATAGACCCATTTCTGTAATATACTTACACATCTCTATTATTGCTAATTTATATTGTAATATATCTATATCACGACTAAAGCACTTTCTGGATGGATGCAAACTGCATTTCGTTGCCCTGTACCTGTGACATGTGCAATGACAATAAAGTTGAATTCTATTCTATTCTATTCTAAAATGTGATTTATGTAATGCTGAGCGGGTTATTTCAAGTGTGAAATGGTGTGTTCACTTGTGATCACACACTTTGGTTTCCAATGCATATGAATGGTCAACAAAAAGAAAGACTTCACTGAGTGTAAAAGGATAAAGATACAAGCTGGTGATGATTCAGTGTAGCTGGTCTCAGGAGATGAAGAAAAAGCCTGATCACCTTCTCTACAAAATCAAGATGAGTTTAAAAACTAAATTTTAGTTTTTCAAGGTATGTATGCTACTTTATATTTAAAGTGCTCATATTTCAACTGAATGCTGTTATGTGTATGCATCTCTACACGTATTAATATTAGGAAAATTGATAATAACCCATATGGAAAAGAAATAGAAAAAAACTTATAAAAGACTTGCATAAGATGCGGCCTACTTCATATAGTGAATCATATAAGGCTTATATGATTTACTCATGAAAGTGGCCACTTTCTCATTACTTTCACATATTGTTTTAGTAAGTATCCAAAACATACAAGTTTCATTTATATAATTTTTCAAGGGATCTTATATCTTTTTTCACTCTTGTATGCTTTTCATACAAGTTTCACACAAGACAGATACAAACTTTATAAGATTTATATAGATCTTTTCCATATGGGAATCCACAGCAGATCTGATCAAAAGCAAAACTTTGTTCTTTCTTGCTGCGTTTCAATGTTAAAGTATAAAACCCCATTTAAGTCAATATATTTTCAAGTCATATTCCGCCACAGTTTTCTCAGTATTACATTTTGAATTTTTATTTATTTTATTTTTAGCTTAAGAAATAAAAAACACTAAGAAGTGTTAAAGCATACTTTAACACTTCTTAGTAGGGGACCTAGTACAATACACACACTCACGGATTTGTGATTAGTTCAATTGCTTTATTTACAGTGTGCTGTCAGACTGCAATATTCACGTTTACTTTTCTGCTCAGCTTGCTCTGTCACTCAGCTGCACCATTATTTCTCTTGTGCCAAGGCTGGGGGTGGGGGGTGGGGCATGATTAGACAATTGTTATATGCTGTGTCTACCAGCTTCCTCTGACACTGCCCCTGAACCCACTGCCCCACCCTTCCTCTGCAGCTGAGCATTTGATATCAGTGTAACACACTGCCTAGAATACAGTTATGTGACATCATCATCAATGAATATGAACTAGATGGAAGCGATCTTGGCTTTTAAATTTTTTGTTGACTTTGACTACACGTCTGCTCTTACTTATTTCTGTTGCGCTCTCTCTCTTTTTGCCATCTTCATCCAGCTTTCTCCCTTTCTGTCCCACTCGATCCCCTGCTTCAGTCTTTCTACTGTCACCAAAAGTTAAATAGAACAGTGAAAAACTATTTACACACTAATAAAGTTATAAGTTCTGTTTCAATTTATAACAGTATTCAAACTTAATACAGGTTGCTCTTGGCCACTGACAGGCAGCAGTCTTTTGATTTGTTGTCACTTGGCTCTGTAACTGTACTGTCAATAAAGGATGAAGCCAAATTTGACCAGAATGGGAATAGAAAACTTTAACAAACTGACAAAAACCTCTTGTGATAATGGCCCATAGTTTTTTAAACACCTTGGCTGATAAATAAATAAAATAAAATGTAAGTATAAATATAATACGAATAATCACTATTGTTATTATTTATTGATGTCTCTGGGGTCAAAAAAACTTTTAAAGAGAGAAACTATCAGTGAGATTGTCTGGCATAGTAACATAATGATAATTATATAATAGTCATATATGTTAATAATGGAACTGTAGGAATGTCAAATATTTAATATAAAATGTAAATGTTTACATGAAAACTCAGTGGTGGTCAGCTCATAATAAGATATTGACATAAAACATAACACTGATTATTAATATATGGAAATGAATGGCAGACTTCATGAGTTAGTTAAAGCAATAATAATAATAATAATGATAATAGCACAAAGTTGATGTAGAGCTGTGAGCTGAAGAGGCAAGAAAAACAACACAGCACAGAAATAATACATCACAGTACCATTTGTACCATTAGCTGCTTTCATAATTTTATGAGCGGGGTTTATTTGAACAAAATTAAACAAAGTTTCATTTATTAAAGGTTTATAAAGATCTATAAAGATTTACTCTGGAGTAATATTTACAGCTAGTAAAAAAAGAAATTTTCTACTAAAGATTTTAACATGTTTATTTACCTCATATACAGCCTTATACCTCAGTAATCAAACCTGACTTCTCTCTGCTCTGCCTGGTGTTCACTGACTTCATGTCACTGGGAGAGCGTGTCTCCTCTTCCTGGAAGGCACTCTCCAGCACATTCAGGATAGATTTTCGGATTTCATCCTTAAAATCTTGTCTCAAGAAGACATACAGCAGTGGATTCAAGCAGCAGTGAAGAGTGACCAAATTTGTGGCAACAAAGATCCCATTTAGAATGGCATAGTTAAATAGTGCATTTGGTACCATAAATACCACCAGCTGAATGATGTGATAGGGAGCCCAGCACAGAAAAAAAGTGACAATAACAGAAGCAATAACTTTAAAGGGGCGACTTGATTGGCTGGCCAGTGTGCGGTTTCTCCTGAGACGATGGATGATGACAGCATAACAAGAGACAATGACAGTGAAGGGGACTGCAAATCCAAGAAGGAAGTGGATCGTAGAAATGGTGTGAATGACTGATGGTGTTGCTTTTTGAAAAAAAACTATGTCGGTGCAGTAAGTTTTGTTTTTAGATCCTTTCTTTGTGTCAAAGGAAAAAAAGAGGTGGAATGCATACAATCAAAGCCACCACCCAAACACACAGACATACATAGAATGCGTTGTGTACATTTCGGTGGTTCTGAGCCCAGACAGGCCACACCACTGACACACATCTGTCCACACTGATCACCACCATAATGTAGACACTAACAAACAAGTTCAGAGAGATGATGGTGATGTTCAGCTTGCACATGAACTTGCCAAAAGGCCAGTGGAAGTCTAAAGCCAAAGATGTCACACTCAGGGACAGAAATGCTGCAAAGATGAAGTCGGCCACAGCAAGGTGGAGGTACCAAACTGTGTTAGCAGATTTCTTCATCCTGAACCCGGTCACCCAGATAACCAATCCATTCCCGAGCACGCCGAGGACAGAGACCAGGGAGTAAACAGTGATAGACATGGTGATGAGATACTGAGGCAAGTTAACCAAAAAATCATCTACATCAGGTGTAGCACTTGTATTCCTTTGACTGAAATTTTCTGGGGTCATCGCAGTCATTGTTTTGAGACCTGCAGGAACAGAACAAAAACAAAACAAAATGAGTGTAAGTAGATCCCATCATGTATGAAATGTTTTAGCTTATTTATTTGAATCAATTCAAATTAAGGGTAATATATTTTTACAGCTTTCTGCCATATGTTATTGATGCAGTAGAAATATGTTAGAGCAGGGGTATCAAACTCATTTACATCCGGGGCCAAATACAGCCCACTTTCATATTACGTGGGCCAGACCAGTAAAACTCATGTTTCTGTCATTTTAAAGAAGTTACATATTTTTCACTGGTTTTCTACATGATCAAGAAAAAGCTGCTGTGAGAAAGAAAGATCTGTCAGCACAACTCTTTGGACTTAAAATGTAAGGAATAAAGTTCTGGTAGCTCCTTACCCAGACTGTCCATTTGTTGTTGTTTTTTGTTGGTTTGTTTTTTAACTGTATTCAAAAACAAAAATTTCTGTGGTAGAAAGTGAAAAACGGAAACTTTTTTTTGTCTACATTATATTGAAATGTTTCATTACTGCAAACATTTTAAGAGATACTTATTATTGTTAACATCTTAACAGATACTCATAACTATCATAAAATGCTTCGAGCGGAAGTAGTGGTAGTAGTAGTGGAGTTTTGTGTATGTGTGGTACCGATCGGGTTTCCGTTACGGATCGGGTAGTGACAATACCACCGGGCCATTTTTTTCCCCAACTTTATTGAAATTATAAAGTGAACAGTCAGTCATTCCAGTTCAATTTGTACAGTAGACATACAGAGCAAATAAGAGTAACAATAAACAGTACAATAAAATAAGAAGGGTAAATAAAAAAGGAAAGGAAAAAAAAGAGAGGGATGTGACAGACTTCATAACAACTTTGTACTTGAAGGTTGTAATTGTGACAGCTCATTTGTTAAAAATTTCTGAATGAATTTCAATCAGTGATAAACCTTTTTTATTTGAAGTTAATTTAAGAGAGTTTAAGTAATATTCAATTTTAATCAAGAACAAATTAAATGAAGGGTTGAGTTTTGAAATTTACATTTATGTAAATGAAATTTCCTAATAAGATATAAAGATTGACAATGGCACATACTTTTTTCTTTAGTTTCAAAATAAGTGATAATGTTCTTCCTTCAATTTTGACTTCGTATGTTGTTTTGCACAGTATATAATTTTCAAGTTCTCTCCAAAATGTAGCACTATATGAAGAGCCATAAAACAAATGAGTTACACTTTCAAGTTCAGTTTTACAAAAGGTACATTTTCTATCAATGTCACAGAATCTTGAAATGTATGTGTTGGATGGATATATGTTATGTAGTATTTTCAAATGTAATTCTCTTACTTTGTTTGTAATACAAAATCTAAAAGGAACAAGCCATGCCTTATCCCAGCTGATATTTTCAAAACTAGCATTCCAAAAAAACTTTCTTCTTTTATACAAACATTCTCTAATATGTTTATTGGTGCACTTCTTGCTTAAGAGATCAATACCATTTATATAAAGAATGTTAACAGATGCATGTAGTGCGTTCTGTTTTTTGTAGCTTTTCATCAACTCAGTCAGTCCGCTGGGAACGGACTTTATTACTGAGCTAAAATCTTTAAATTTGATAGGGAATGTTTTTTCTGTAATAAAGTCCTTGTAACTAAGTAGTTGGCCTTCAGAGTCAAATAAGTCTTTTAAATAGATTATATTTTTATCAATCCAATTCTGCAAATAAAGTGATTTGTTCCTTTTAGTAATACATTCGTTATTCCAGATAATAGATCTATGTGGAGAAAAGTTATGTGAATAACATAGTTTCCAAGCCAACAATGCCTGTTGATGAAATGCAGACATTTTAACTGGTAACTTTGATATACTGTAATTACAAGACAATAAGAACTGTAAACCTCCAACATTTCTAAAAATATTATGTGGAATGAAATGCCATAATGATCCAGGAGATTTTAAGCATTCTTTTAGCCATTTCACCTTAAATGTATAGTTCAGGTCCATGAAGTCCAAAAGGCCAAAACCACCTTTATCTTTAGGTCCACAAAGCAATGATTTTTTAGATGATGGTGCTTATTCTTCCATACAAGGTTAACAAATAAGTTATTAACATTTTACACGTGAGTCATACACATTAAGGGAAAGGGCTGGATACACAAATCTGGAAACACCTTCAGCTTTAGTCAAGAGGATTCTACCAAAATTGATAAGTCTCTTTGGAGCCATAAATTCAATATAGTTTTAGTTTTTCCATCCTGGGAGAGAAGTTGAGTTGTTGACGCTCCGTGTCATTCTTACACATATGAATACCAAGGTATTTAACACAGTTTTTGACAGGAATATCGTGTAAAGATTTGACATTTGATTGGTACAAACATAAAATTTCATATTTAGATTTGTTTAATTTTAATCCGGAGGCAGTTGAGAATTCGTCTATTAATGAAATAGCATTTTCAACCTGATCTTTGTTTTTTAAGAATAAAACGGTGTCATCTGCTAGTTGAGTCAATCTGATTTCTTTACCAAAAACAGATAAACCTTTAGTTATTGGGCTATTCAAAATATGTAATGAAAGTAGTTCAGCCACAATCAAAAAATAAAAAGGCGAAATTGGGCAACCCTGGCGAACAGATCTCATGACTGGAAATCTTTTAGTAGTATTTGGATATAGTATAACACAACTGTCAATATTTTTATAAAACATTTCGATAGTTGACACAAAGTTTGGACCAAAACCAAAAGTTTTGAGTGCTTTAAATAAGAAATAATGTTCTACCGTATCGAAAGCTTTATAAAAATCAAGAAACACAATAAGGGAATCATCATCTATATTATCAGAGTAGTCTAATAGGTCAAAAATAAGCCTTATGTTTGAACTGATATGGCGGTTGGTCATAAATCTTGTTTTGCGTTTCAGCTATGATCTCATCAAGACTTTTTAAAATCTTTTGGCATAGACCAATGAGATAATCTTATAATCTATGTTCAAAAGCGTGATAGGTCTCCAATTTTCTATAACAAGAAGATCTTTATCAGGTTTAGGAATTAAAGTTATAATACCCTGTTTCATGCTTGTGGACATTTCTTTTCTATCAAGGCATTCCTTAAATAATTCTAATAGAGGATCAACAATAATATCCCAGAAATGTAAATAAAATTCCACTGATAAACCATCATTACCTGGAGATTTGCCCTTTTCATTGATCGAATTGCCTCTGAAATTTCTGATTTCGTTATGGGACGTTCACAATTAGTTTTAAAGTTTTCTGAGATAGTTGGTGCAAAATTTTTAACTGACTCTATAAATCTATCACAATCAGATTTGTATATATCATTGTAGAATGAGCCAACATGTTTTGAGATATCTAAATGATTAGTGGTTATGTTATTATCAATCTTAAGAGCAGATATATTGTATCTTCTTTGGTTTCGTTTCTCAAGAGCAAAAAGTAACTAGAATTTCTTTCACCTAGTTCTAGCTATTTTGCTTTGGACCTTATAAAGGCCCCTTTAGCCATGTTAATATATGCATTATCTATTTCTTCCTTTAGTCTTTTCAATTTAATTTCTTCATCTTCTGACAGAGCATCTTTCTTCATTAATATATTTAATTCATACATAATACTGATTTCTTTAGTGTCATTTCTTTTTTAATCTCTTTACTTCGCCTTATTGCCGCTTCCCTTACCTTGAATTTGAAAAATTCCCATTTTAGTGTGTGATTCATATTGGTATCCCGAATATCTGTTCTGCCGTTTTTCCACTATACTACAAAATGTATCATCATTCAATAAATTATTATTTAGCTTCCAAAAACCACGTAGTTTACTTTGACTTTGTTTATTGCCAACTAAGTGAATTGTGATCAATTTGTGATCAGTTAATGGAGCGTAAACATGAAGAAGATATTAACCACAAGTCAATTCTGGATTGTAGAGATCTATTTGCATTGCTCCAGGTAAACTCTTTTGTATCAGAGTTTAAGAATCTCCATACATCTATAACTGCAAGTTAATACCAACGGGCCATTAATAATCCGGTCTTTAAGTGATGACGTATGAACCCTGCTTCCGGGTCAAAAGTACTCTGCGTTTATTAAGGCTGTTGGGTTTTTAACATGTCTTAATGTTTTGTATCTTGTTCTATTTAATCTGAACAAACCCCTAAAAAAGTCAGTGATCGACACTGTCTGATCGGCCTCTGTCGATTTTTATTACCAGTATTCATTTTAAAGCTCAATTTTGAAACCTTATGATGTAACTATATGCAGCAGTACATTAATGACTAACCTTGTAGTGTGGATGGATTATCTCAGTTGTTCTCCCGACTGAAGTTTACAGCATCCTTGCGATTGGATTTGTCTCTAACCATCGGGAACCCGCATGTGGAACTGCTGTTTACTTTCCTGTCTTCATTTATGTCTGAAGTGATAGCAGAACTGTACGTTTTCATCTTTTCAGAAATCTCTCAGTCAGAACATGGTATATTATGTTTAGGTGGAAACTAGCGAGCTAACTTCCTGCTAACTTCTAACTCCATTAAATTTAATAAATTGTGTTTTCATGGATGTTACACCTGGTAGAGCAGCCACACTGATCATTTTATTAAAGATGAAAGAATTTAGACAGTTTTTAACTCAGTGACAACACAGTGTTCATTTGACTTTGGGACCTGAAGCAGAGTTTGGATTTAGACCGGATTGACATTAAAATCGTCTCGTGCGCTGAATATAATTGTATCTCACCCGCTTGCAGTATTTTTGACACACCTGTGTCAGAACAAAGTCTGATGAAACAACAAAACCCCCCAAACAAACAATAACAAACATGGAAGATGAAGTATTTTAACACAAACATTTGCCTATATTCATTTCGCCCACCACGATTTTGCATTAATTCTCCTCATTAGGGAGTTATAGTATGTAACTAAAAACACTTTCTTGGTTTGTTTTAAATGCACCATAACAGATAATATCTGGACAGTAGGGCACTACTACTGTGTGAGTCTTTTTTGACAAGTTGTAATTATGACAACCCCCCCCCAAAATCAATAGTGAAGTACTTCAGAAGTCCTCACATCAGTGCTCTCTCTTAAATGAAGCAGTTTAACTAATTTATCTAATATTATTAAACTAGCTTATTTTATCAATTGATTTACAAGATTAGTGTTTTCATGAATAGCAAATAACAAGTGATTTCACAAAAGAACAAGATTACATACCTTTGGTGAAGTGCTCTTGCTGGCTGTTGATGAATACAGAAAAATGACTGATCAAACTGACTGTTTAATATAACTCAGACTAATCAGGGGAGGATCTACTGTGGTGGCATGTGTCATCCTAAAATGATCTTTCATCACCCCTGGTGCCATCCTAGTTTTGCATATGATAACGTTGTTTATTTAAATAAGCGAGCCTTAACACTTAACGCTGAACTTCTAAAACGAAATCTATTGCATAATGCCTGCTCCCCCCAGGGTAAAATTTCAAAGAAAAGAAAAGAGAGAGACAAAGCAAAAGACATCTAAAATGTAAAATTAAATTATCTTTGTCTTCTTTATGTAGTGACAGTAGAGCACTGCTATCAGCATTCTGATTTATAATCTTGATCAAATTTTGTTCTTAACTCTGAAAGTCAACTGACTTCAATATTCTCAATACTAATGTGTCAAACAGGACTGGTCCCTGATCTTGATCCTACAGTTTTACCTTTCTTTGTTACATAGCTTGTATTTAGATAGCTTATACCTTATTATTGGCGTTTTGTTCTTCTGTTTTTTCGTTTGAAATGTTGATATTCTAGTGTTGTATCTTAGCTTTCTTGCTTTGGTTTATGTCAGCTGTTATTATTCCCAGCAGTAGTCACCCAAGTGTTCCTGTTTGTGCCTCTTTTGTCTCATTTCTGTATCAACATCTTGACATCTTAGTGTTGTTTACAGTATCTCTGAAGTCCTGTTAAGTCTGGGTTTGTCTCTTTTGATTTTTTCTCTGTTTTACTTTGAAGGGTAATTTTTTTGGTCTCAGGTGTTTTAACCTTTTTTAAAAAAAAAAATACTTTTGTTTGCATTTTATTCCTCATGTGCTTGTTCTCCACAGACAACTCTTAGTGTATTTAGACTCTAGTCTATATTGTGTCGAGATGTCTGTTTTCTTCCAGTCTGTGTTCCTTGTGTATAAAGCCTGTTTTTTTTTTTTTTTTTTTTTTTTTTTTTTAGATGAATCTTCCAGCTTTTGTGCTTACTTTTTATATTTCTGTTACTACACCTTTTGGGACTAATTTTGTGCTCTTTGTATCAGCCAACAAAGATTTGCTTTTAGCACATACTTTAGTGCATTTGCATTTTGGCTCCTCAGCTTCAGTTATGACAGAAACAAGCTTGCGAAAACCCACAACGTCTTGCTACACATAACACAACAGCATGCAGCAAACCAAATGCTATCTGTGCTCTATTCATGATGGCCTTTTAGTTTTGCTTTGACTCTGTGAAAGAAGACTTTCAGATTTCAATCAACCTATGACCATAGTTGTTAATCAATGGTCATGACAATTTGCATATTATTGATCAAGAAACTGACCTCAGCCCATTGTTTACCAGTGCTAGTTTCAGTCATTATGCAAATGTACTGTTTATTTTGTAAACTGAAAACCTATGATTTCCCGCTTAGTAACATAAGTAGAACAGGATGTGCAAAATTCTTGTAAAGGTCTTTATAGCTATTTATTATGAGAACTATTTATAATTAGATTTCAGGGCTGTGTCCTGAGTCAGTTTCTCTTTGCCTCTACACCAATGAATCAGAAATAGCCTAAGTTTAACTTTACTTAAATAACATCAAACTGATTGACATTCCTTTCTTCAGTAACTTTTTGTTGTCCAAATAAACACATGCCACTTCCAAAAACTTTTTTTTGGAAATTTATATGCTTGATTGATTCATCAGTGCTCTTTCAAAAAAGAGAGACAAACTAAACAGAAGCTGCATTGTGCCAGGAATGCAAAAGTAAACTTCTGCAGAAAAAGACAAAGGCAGAAACTTCTGAAGCAAGTTGAGTGATTTGTTTAGTTTCACGCTTGCTACTCTTTGTGGCTGCAGTGAGCTTGTTTATCATTCCCCATCTTTTGCAGCTTGATACTGCAACTTTCACATCATATTTCATGTTCAGTCTATAGCTTTACCGATATAGACTTCAGTGACAAAACAGCACAAAATTGTATGTCACAGAGATAGGATATGGAAAAGGAGGCAAACCCTCAACTCTCTGCCCCATTATACTTCCTCTCCACACCACGATGCAATTCACTCACTGTTTGAGCTGCAAACTTTAGTCTGATGGTGGAATCAGTTGAACTTGTCTTACTCAGCAGGAGTAAAAAGTCTTATCAAACACATTTGAGATCATATCTAAAGCTGCGGGAGTTTGAGCTGGTCCATCCTCTTTATCAGGTTCTGCTGCATGAAAGTGGTTTCCGTGGGTCATTTTATTGAATACATGGTGATCTCAAGAAGTGCAGAAAAAGACGATGACTCCAAGACCACCTATGGCTTGGATGGCTCAGAAAGATTTAATTCCTTAATGGTACCTAAGTATCTTGGTATGTCAGCTAGGCAGCTTCCAACCCAGTGTCAGGTGATCTTAGTATCTGGCCTGTATAGTGTCTTGTTCCAACTTTGGATGCGTATATATTTGTAAATACTTCTTGTGGTAATGGGCACATTGCTGAGTGTACATGGGAGCCATATGCTGGTGGTGATGTCTCTTTCAAACATAACTGCCATTCCACAAGAACCTTGGCTACAATGTAAAAAGATTAACTCTGAGATGAGGGAAACACATGCTCTTTTTGTTGCCAAAAGACACCTAAAGAAAGAGGACTAAACTCTAAGTCAGTACCATGGTAACTAGGACACTAAATGTTTATCGAATTCCTCAGACTTTATTAGTCTCATTATTAGTCTCATTGTACCCAACAGCACAGCCATAGTGTTAATCTTGGAACCCAGAAACCTTGGTTCAACCTCCTGTCCTATATAATAGTAAATATTTTATAATAAATATAAATATAAGAAGAGATTAATGTGAGGAGAGGAATTGAGGACATGAAATTTGATTTAAGTTATATATAAGAATATGCCTATTGTCACGGTCAGCGAGGGCAGACCGTGTGGAGGGTGTTTGGAGGACCCAGGTGCGGACACAGACGAAGGAGGCAAAACGTTACCTCAACTCAAAGTGAGCCTTTATTAGGGCCGGTAAACAGTAAAGCAAACATAAACTATGGCAATGACCTAAACAAAGAGCCTAAACTGGGAAACAACTAAAGACTAAGACAAACTAAGACTCTGACTTGAACTGTAACTATGAGCTATGAACACGACATGAAAAAGCAAAGGACAGACTTCTGGACTGGTACATGAAAGGCTATGAAAACATGACAGGAGCAGATTATGAACATGACCAGAACAGAGACTGAAAAACTATGACTCATGACGTGTCGCTAGAATGACAGGAATGGTAACAGACGACACGACACAGACTGAATGAAACACAGAGACTAAATACCCACAAGGATGATTAGGGGAAGTGGAAGCACACGAGGGAGAACAGCTGGCACACATGAACCTAATGACAGGACAGGGGAAGTGAAACTACATATGATGAACAAGGAACACCGGACTCTTTCAAAGTAAAACAGGAAACATTGAGATTAAACATGACATGAACTTAACATAACCACACAGACATGAAACATGACAGGTAGACGCACGAACCAGGGAGACTGAGTACAGGCAGAGATGACAGAAACAACTAAGAAATAAAGGAGTAAACAGCAACCCAGAAATTAACTAGATCAAAAATGAATACAAAAATACATAAAACTCAAACACTGGGTCACACGACCCAGTACCATGACACCCATATAAAACTAAAGACTAAATAATTATACAAAGCTGCTGTTTTGTTAAACATAACATCATATCATGTATCTTATACAGTACATTAACAGGAGATAAGCTGTTATGCTAAATAATTACTATAAAATCTAATTATTCACATGGTGTTGTTAAAAAGGACTAAATGGACATACAGACCAAATACTCACTAGATAGTGTTTAAAGTGTCACTTTCCACTTAACCAAATCATACTTATAAAAATATGTAATACTTATTTTGAAATTACTGACTCGCTCTTTTTTTTCCAGGAAGTGGCATTTTACAATCACTTTTAGCTCTGTAATGGTACAAACTTGTACAGACATAAGAAACAAACAACATTAGCCATTTCCATTAAATTAACATTATAAGAGCAGTGAAGTAGCTATAAATATTTATTAGTCGGTGGTCGTCTCCATCACTGTCTTAAGAATGACATAAAGAAACAACAAAATTAAATCATTTTGTAATGTCTGTTTTCCAAAGCTCTCCTTTCACATGTGCATCCACACTATCAGTCAAAAGTTAAAAGTTTTTTCTTTATTTTTCGTACTTTCTACATTGTAGATACATAGTGGGGACATCAATTACATGATGTAAGATATATGGAATTATGTAGCAAAGAAAAAATGGATAAATAACTTTAAATATGTTGTATTTTTTAGATTCCTGAAAGTAGCCACCCTTTGCTTTGTTGACAGTGCTGCAGTCTGATTGGGGCCATTGTCTTAAGGTCATTGCCTTGTTGAAAAATAAATGATAGTCCAACTAAACGCAAACCAGATGTCATTGCAGAATGCTGTGGTAGCCATGCTGGTTAAGTGTTCCTTCAATTTTGAATAAATCCAGATGAGAGGGTGAATTTTAAGACTGAAGTTGTTGAACAAGCTTATTTGACTGAAAAGAAACAAGATCCCTTTTTTAATCCACTCGGACTAAGAGTAAAATCGAAACTAAAGTTGTATAATGAAATACTCAAATAATCTAATTAAATAATCAATAATGAAAAGATTTTTTTTGACAGAAAAGCACTGAGATTTAAGACATGCAGAATGTAAGCTGATTGGCTCACACAAGGCAAGCAAGAAAATCATTTGATTTGAGCAATGATGTCAGCTCTGAGTTTTACCATGTGAGAAAGTGGAAATAATGTAAAGAATAGACAAGCAGGCATACAGCAAGATAGGTGAATAGAATTTCTCTTTATTGAACTTAACCATAAGCTTGATTTTGGTGTTTTGTTTTTGAGGTTGCAGACAGATAGACAACATCAGTCACGGTCTTAAAAACGAAACAAATATTGACCAAACGGTTTATAGAAGCTACAAATATGCCAGGAACCTTACTGTGAATTACTTTAAGTCACTATCCTCTTAAGAGCAACACTCTCTCCTAAATGAATTGGGCCAACCTACTTAATTATAATAATGCCAGTGACAACATATTCCAGAAATTAATGGCTCATGGGAGACGCCATGAGCAGCTGCACTGTGGATTTTGAGGTTTTCACAGGCAGATTGCAAAATGTGTGCAGCAACAAAGACTGTTGAGCAGATAGTCCAGTTCATATGCACACTTGAAAAAACTTCCTCTTTCAAAGTTCTGCACAATAAAATACCAACGTCACTAAAATAAAAATGAACTATATGTAACCCATGTGAAATACAGGGCTGCAAAATCCCTTTTTGTTATTTAAGGCTGTAGCCTGTTATTGTCACAAGGGGGTGCTGTGATGCAGTCTTGTGTTCTGACGACCTTGCGTCTAGTGCGCAGGAAGCTTTACCTGTCTCTTCCTGTGAGATCTTCCCTCTGATGGCGGTCAAGTGCGTGTCGGAGCGCATGGAAAATAATATTTTGATATGCAATGCTGCAACCCGGTTAATGAGACCAGATTGTTTTATGTATAAATGCTAATAAGCTACTGTTTTATTAGGCCCCGAACTCTGACCACAAAGGGAATAACATCTGTCAAGTTATTTGTGTTGGAAAATCCCGGTGAGTCACGTGCTTTTGTTAGCTACCTGTTAAGTTAGATAATGTATTTCACTAGCCGATTCAGCTCAGAAACCTTTGAACAAAAACCAATCGGGAGCTATGAGAATCTGGTGTGTTGTTTTGCTTCTCTTGTTGTTCTTTACAGTGTGTTATAAGTGTTGAATGCTTTGAGCTAACGATGTTTTACTGGCGATGCTAGCTGCTAATAGCTGTTAGCCACCCCACCGCCCGAAGCCATATTCCGATCGGGGAGGTATTCAGATAGAAGCACTAGCTCTGTATATATATTAGAATGGTTATGTCTTAACAGATATGAGCATATTACAAGTTTAATAGTATTTGCATTGTGAATTAAGTCACATTTGCTTGTAAGCCTTAAGGATCAATGTCACTTTCATTGCTATGTCTGTTTATATTACTGTTTAAGCTGCTGATGTTCTTTATTGTGATATAATTTTGATAAAATAGTTGATACTGGTACAAACAAGTTACTGTAACCCTTGTAACTTGGTCAAGCTAAAGGGATTGCCATTTGTTATTAATACATTTGGAAAAGAAGTTAATGAGCTCATGTTTAAAAACACAAGATGGGAAAGAAATTGATTGTTCTGCACTGTTTGTGTAGATTGGTTTTTTTGAACTACCAGAAAGGATTCTGGAGAACCACTGACGGCGAGAACAGCCCAAATGAGATCCTGGATGATCGTGAAATGGTGTGGCCAGCCATGCGATCGGATTGTGGATCTCGCCTGAGAAACTGATTCAAGCAACCCTGGATTTCAGATAAGCCCTATGCACTACTTTTCCTACCCGGATAATAGGGTCTGCACACTGACAATTCCCCTACAGTACACCTGTTTGGGTTTCAACGACTTTAAAGGACAATTCAGACTGGACAATTCAAACTTCACAAGAGGAACACTTTAATCTGTTCATTCATTCAAAAGAGCTCTGATACGATTTAGTATAAGTCTTCCATTTAAGTGTCTTTATTTTGTTTTATTTTGTTCTGTTTTACATTTATTCACCTTCAAAATGCACTATTAGTGTGCAATTTGGTTTATTGTGTTGTATATGTTTACAAATGGTACTGAGGCAATAAAGGTCCCAGTTATTCACTTCCAAGCCAACTCCTTTTGTGAGTCTCCAAAACAAAACCTCCTTCTGAACCTAGAAAGATGTCTAGGGTCTCTATTTGAGGTGAAAGTGTACTGGTCCTGAGTAGAGGCGCTACATATATATAATGCAAATGTTCTTTGAAACTTATTTAACACACTGTACTCCTTTTAAATGGAATTCCAAATTTTTTCTAAAAATTATAAACGTAATTAATTACATTTTAAAATATATTACCCCCACCCCAAAAAACCAAACACATAAACAAACAAAACAAAACAATACAACAACAACAACAACAAAACCCATCTCATCCCAAAAATTACCCAGTCCAAAGTTTAAATGTTGAATGTCATATTGATGTACAGATTGTGGACCAAGTTCAGATGATGTATAGACGTACAGAATTGGTCATGGACTGACGGACCAAATATAGACATGGCCTGCATATCTATCCAACATCCAGTGTTTAGTGGGTAACTACAAAGGAATTGGCAAGGCTAGGACGCACTTGTTGCCAACACAGTGACTGGTGAAGTTACTGTAGTCATCTAACTGGAAAAGCCTCGAGGATATGGATATTTTCTATTTTTGTGCCTTAACAACATGTTGCTGTAATTTCACAGCAGTTTGAAACAACTATGGAAATGAAACACAATTTGTATGTATTCCTATAAAAAAGAACTTATTATCAAATAAAATGCTTTAGAGTATTTATTTATTTATGTTTGATATTTCTTTTATTTTTCTTTCTTTTTTTGCATTTAGACACAGACATAACAACAGAACTCAGTTTAACGCCAAAGAATTAAGAGAAGTTGTAATTCTGACAGCTTTAATTTGAAATATGTTACAAAGTCATCGTCCTTACAAAAGAAACACTAAAAAAGCAGAATTTCACTGCAAGCAAAAGACAGGGGAACAGTGTGGGGCTGCTAACATCCTGTTTTGCAATCTTGCTCGTATAACTTCAACAGCTGTCTCGCTTTGGTTTTTGACCAGTGTAAAGTTACTAAATCAATTTGAGGAAACCACAAGCAATAAGACATAATAACATAGAGTCGAACATATTATTTAGCTTGTTCCATCTGTTCCTGATGTTTCTGCTATGAAGAGCATCCACATCAGATTTAAACTGACCAAAAATATTTCTCTGCTATCTAAAGCTTACTTGTGAGCTTTATTTTGATGTCCTTGAACTAAATTCACATCAGTTTAGATTTAGATTTTACTAAATCATTAGTAAATTTAAAGAAGTTTGTCTGCCTACTGCAATGTAAAGACTAGATGATAAACATGTAACTTACACCTGCTGGGTTAGTTTTAACCTTATTTTTAATCTTAATTCAACTTGAATGTCATAGCATTTATTACTGTTTCCTCACATCAAGACGGTCTTGGGTTCAAATCCACCATCTGACCTTTCTATGTGGATTTAGCTTTACTTCTAAGTTTTATTTTAGATTGCCAACAGGAGTGAATGCGAGTGTGAATGGTTGCCTGTCTCTTTGTGTTAGCACTACACACAGAATGGCTAAGGTGTACTGTGCCTCTTGCCTGTGTCAGCTGGGATAGCATGAGAGGCAACCCGGAAAATGAATGGATAAGTGGATGAAGAAAATGAATGCATGGATGGACAGTTTCCTCTGTCAGACCAAAGCTAAAGCCTTAGCAGTTTCCTCCTGTCCAAAGTGAAAGACCCAGGATGTTATGGCATGCCATCTCCAATACCAGAGAACTGCCTGAGTCAGTTTCTCTTTTCCCTCCACACTAATGACTTGATCAGCCCTTCATCAATCACAGAATAGCTGGACGTAGATGAAATGTCCATAGTTGCACTGTTTAATGACAATAACTTAGTCACAGCCTAACAACACCTGAAGGTAATAGTTAGCTAAATGGAAAACCAGCATTTCAATAAGGAGAGATTAGAAAGAATGAACATGGTTTATTGATTAACAGAAATTAGAGGTGTTTGGCGGTTAGACTCGATAGCCCGTCTCGATGGAACGGAACCTCAGCTGTGAAAGGGATTAGAGCAGGCGCTGAAGAAAGAAAGAAAGCTCGGCAGTTCAGGCCTATGGGGAAGGGAACATCTGCACGTTAGGAGTAATGCATAGCACTGAGAGGTATAGCAAGCATAAGCACAGAGAAGAGTGAGAAACTGGGAAGGTCTGAAAGGATCTCGAACAGGACTAAAGGCGAGTCTGCTGGATTGAGTAACAGACTGTCCGGAGCGTCGACTACACTTCCTGTGTAGTAGACACATTAGACAAGAACTGGACCACGCTGACTGATTTGTTCAATTAAAGTTATTAGAAGTTGTAACTCAGTTGTCTGCAGCTGTTGTGTTTTCAGGACTGCTGTCTTTTATCTGTGAATTATTTAGTATATAATCATTTCCATACTCTGATAAAAACTATATTAATAATTTTTGTGTCCTGTTTTTGGTGATTTATTAATGATAAATTATCACCCATGTTAGATGTCTTACAGATGGAATGAATTGATACACATGGAGTGTGAGACTGTATTTATAAATGTACATTACAAAAAAAAATCTTTGTTTTGTGCACAAATGGTCTCATAATATAAATCATGGTTAGCAAGAAAAGTCATAACTGTCATTATCATCATGTACTGAAGCCACCGAGGCCGAATAAAACTGACAGAAAGAGCTTATTCATGTGTTTGTTTAGACAAAGAAGAGAAGTTAAAACTAAAAAAAAATTGCACAAAGTAACTGCTACATCAAAATAATAAAATCAAAGTTATCATATATACATTGTTCAAAAAGTTAAAGGAACACTTATTAATTTGATTACAGCATCAAGTCAATTAAACTTCTGGGTTGTTGATCTGGTCATTTCTGCTCATTCAAGTAGCAGAAGGGGTTAATTAGTTTCAGCTGCTTTGGTATTTCTGAAATTAACAGCAGGTGGACTGTAATGTGCAATAATGGGATAAATCCTAAAACAGGAATGGATTTACATGTTGAGGCCCCTGGCATTTTCCCTTATCATTTCTGGCTGTTTGTTCTGTAGTTTTGCATTTTGCTAGGGCCTCCAAATACAGGAAGAAGCTGCTGTGTGGCTATTGGAGAACATGGCTTGTTTATGGCTTGTCATCAGAAAGAGCATGGTTGTCGAAGCAGATGATTTTGTTAGAGTCTTGTTCAGTGTCCCTGAAGATGAAATATGGAGCACTGAAAATCAAAGCCACCACCCAAACACACAGACTTACATAGGATGCTTTGCGTACATTTCGGTGGTTCTGAGCCACACCACAGACACACATCTGTCCACACTGATCACCACCAGAATGTAGATAATGGTAAACATGTTCAGAAAGCTGATGGTGGTGTACAGCTTGCACATGAAGTTGCCAGAAGGCCAGAGGAATCCTGAAGCTATGTATGTCACACTCAGGGAAGAAATGCAGTGAAGAGGAAGTCAGCCACAGCAAGGTTGAGGAACCAAACTGTGTTAACAGCTTTCTTCATCTTGAACCCATTCTGAGAAAAAAAAACCTGCTGAATTTGGCTTTCAGAAAAAGTCTGAAACCAAAATGAGATCATCTGTATTTTCGAGTGGCTACCGTATGGGTTTTCTGTCAGCATCCTGTTTTGTAATCTAAATGAAGTCTCTTTATTAGCCGTGAAAGACGGCTGTAGTGAAACAAGTTTGAAAAACACCTTGTGTGTCTTCAAAAAGTAACATGTGACTAAAACATCAACAGCATCAAGGTTGGATTCTTGTGGAAACATAACGTGAGGACTGAAGCTAAACTGATTTGTTTTAAAAGATTTATTGAAAGAAACCTTTGCAAACAGATCAAAACCAGATTTGGACAAATGAGAAGGATTTCCGTAATAATGTCAGTTTGCTTTTGTTTTTAATGCAACATTTCTAAAAATACTCTATGATCTCACAGGATGACGTTCATCCTACACACTCTGCTTTACCAGAAGTGGCTTTCACAACCACAGTTACTTTAAACATTACATTTAAGCCTGTGAGTTCTGAGCCATCATTGTTGAGGAATCTAACCCTACACGGAGTTTTGCTTTTTCTCAATTGTTGCGTTGTCAGCAGAGAATGTAACGATTCCTACTAACATGCATCAAAATGACATTTTCTCCAAAAGATAAAGGTTATGGTTAGGGTTTAGGGTCATCGCCGATGCTGACTTATATATCTTATATATCTGACTTATATATCTTTATATTATATATCTTTATATTTTTAAAGCAAAACCTCATCTGCTGGTTAGGGGTAAATTAATATAATTTGTCTTCTGCAGTGTAAATGATAAATATGATCATATTTTTAGTCAGTCAACAGACAAACAAGTCGCTCTGTAACTGTAACGCTCTGTAAGTGTTTTGTGCACTCATGTTTGGATTATGATGGGAGGTGTAGGCTTATGAGTTGGGAAGCAGTTAAGCAAAAATAATTTATTGATGGCAATAATAGATTGGATTGTCCTTTAAGACAACCCCCACTATGGTTTTTCTAAGAGGGGAGAGGAAGAACGTGATGAAAATCAGGCTGTAGAAGCTGAGAGGAGGAATGAGGAGGGACAGGAAGTTAAGGAGGATTCTCAGATAGGAGGGAGTGGAGACAACAGGAGGGAAAGAAGGGAAAAAGGTGGAGAGGAGGAGGCGGAAAAGGCAAGAGAGGAGGAGTACTGATGAAATGGTTTATTCTAGGAAGAGAGCTGAGAGGCAGTGGCGTGTCTAGAAAATTTTTGTTGGGGGGGCCAGGTAGGGGCACAGATTTGGAGAAGGGTGGCAGATGTAATTGGCAGATAATGTTAAAAAAGATTCTACCAACCGTTAACCATAATTCAATAACCCTGTAAACCTAATAACTGAATTTGCTTTTGACTCTTATTAGAATGAGGTTTTAACCACTACGGTGCAAAGTTTTTAGATACTGCGTTGATGAAGTACAAGAGATACAATCAGTGCTTTGTCAGTGTTTACTCAGCATTGAAGGACAGCAATATTTGCATAGCATTTTACTGACATATAGGGCACATATGTTTTGGGCAAAAACATTTTGAATATTAAAATACAAACATTTTTAACATACAATTGGCAAATTAGCCAATGTAAAATTTTATCTGCCTATTAAAAAAAGAAGATAATCTTCTCACAAACTGGTGTTTGATTTTGAAACAGGAAAAAAGTGGGGAAACAAATGAAAAGACTAACATTTGAATAAAACCTGAAAGCAAGTAAATACTTTCTATGCTGCCTTATGATAAACTTTGGTAATACTGATGTATAAAGAACAACACTGGCTGATGATGAAATACAGTCAGCTGGCATGGTGACACTGCCAGTATTAACCTGCAGGGCTGGACTGGGACAAAAAATTGGGCATTTTGACTACAGACTGGCCCACCAGGTATTAAAGCCATAAAGCCTTTGAATGAAAACAAACGCTGTTGTGACAGTGATGTACACTGTCCTTTTGGTATATGTATGATTTCTATAAATTTTACATCAGATAAAAACTTTGTTCGCAAGATTCAGATAATTATTTAATAAAAGCTAGATATTTTAAATGAGAATAAGTAAGAAAAGTATTTCTTTTGCCCCCTTTCCTGTTAATACCCTACCTGGCCCTACCTGGCAAAACTTTGCTAGACCCGCCCCTGCACAGTTACCAGCTGTCAGCTACATAGAAAAGGATCCTGGTGTTATTTGTCTCTCAGAAACAGTTCATAACTTCCCTTCAACTCATTCATGTCACCTAAAAGTAAAACCTGTTTCTCCATCACCTGTTCAGCTCTGATGATTCAGTAAGGACATCTCCTGGTTTCACCACATATCCAAACCGACATCATGACCAGCAGCTTTACAGCTGTGGCTCCAGCAAACCTCAGCTGATACTAGAAATTAATATTAAATAAATTCTAACAACAGCTGATCAAGCTTAAACGTGCTGCTGTTGTTTAGCGCGACATCTGCTGGTTTCCTCTTTCTGGCGCAAAGTGGGCGATAAACAAACAAGAGAAAAGCCAATCAGCTGATCATTGATCAGTTTCATGATTGAAGTAGCAACAGGAGAGGGAGGGGAGAGAATGAGAGAAGAAGAGGCAGCTGTGCAGCAAAGACACAGAATAACTCCAGCTTTGTGTCTTTTTTTCATTCTAGTACGGGACAAACTGCTCAATACGAAACGGGTAATATTTTCTCTGAATGAGGGACCAGTCCATTTTTTAAGGAGCCATTGGAAACTCTATTAATTAACCTTATGAATAAAATAAAGTTCACTATCAGTAACATCCCAGCACCCACCCAGGTGTATATAAACTCCTCATGCTAGCTAGTACACAGTACGAGTTATTGTAACTGACTGTAAAAAGTCAGCACAACGAAAATAAACTCCACCTAAACTTGGTTTATATCTGACCCAGATAGACTGCAGGTCATAACTTCTTACCCGAAGTTCAGTTCACCTGACACTCGGACTGGCGGCTGCCTCGGTCTCTCCTCCTCCTGCCTCCCTTCCTCATCCACCTGCTGGCCACCGCCAAACAACTGAGTTTTTACACATTGGCCAGCATCTGGCCAATCCACCACCTCTCATTGTTCATGCCGTTACAAAATAAATAAATAAGTCATCAGCCCACAGGGCAAATGCCCGGTATGCTCGATGGCCCGTCCAGCTATGTTAAACTGTTAATCTTTCGCCGAAAAACTGTTTTCTGCGGTGCCTCTTTCGTGCTTGGCTCTCCTACCTTTGCTAACATGATGCTCATAGCCGATGCTGCATTCACTTACACTCGGATATCTGAGCTTCACTGTGAAAACATAATCGTACATTTGATATTTCATTGAATTTTATTGTTTTAGCTTGGGTGGCACCTGGGGTGGCCAGTCTGGTTGGGAGGGTGGCCTGTGCCCCCCAGGCCACCCCCGCTGGACACGCCACAGCTGAGAGGGTAAAAGAACAGATGCAGTCTCATGAATTTTCTCAGCCAGGAGGGCATACTTGAAATGTGCAATTCCTTGTATTCTTATTCCTATTTATTTATCCCTTTCGTATACTTTATTTATATATGTCTCTGTATTTATATATGTGTATATATATAATATTCTGCTCACGTTCTGTAACTTCTGTCGGTGCTGTGCTTTTGGAAACCGAATTTCCCAGAGGAACCCACCCGAGGCATTAATAACGTTTTATCTTATCTTATCTTATCTTATCTTATCTTATCTTATCATAGTGAAAAGTTGATAGAGCAACAGGTGCCCTCTAAGTGTCCTTTATGGAAAAAGGTCATCAATGAAAGAGAGGAGGGGTCAGACAGGGGAGTAGGACTAAAGGGAGGAGGTGAGGGATGACAGGCTGTGAGGAAGAGGAGCTGTCAGAGTTAGACGTGTCAGGGTTAGAGACCAACTGTGAGGACAAAATTATTTCCTGAAAATATGAAAAATAAGAAAATGTTTCTCTGTTTTGCTGCTAATATAGGTGGGGTGAGAGCAGCCTTATTCAGTCGGATTAATACTAAGTTAGACTTTGTTGATTCAGATAAACTTTTGGTGCTGGGGGGCAAAAATAGTACTGTGAATCCCAGTCAGGATCAAATGGGGGGTTTTGAGCCACACCCACTTTCTGCAAGACTCTTGGGTAATATGTCTGAGCCCTTATTGACACATTTAGGTCTATGTACCCACACAGAAAAAGTTTGACGTAATACTACTACTACTACTACTACTACTAATAATAATCATAATACTACCAATAATAATAATAATATGTATATTTATTGATCCACATGGGGAAATTCCTCTCTGCATTTAACCCAGGAGCCAGGCTGGATCATTTTTATATATCTTTCTGTTCATGCTAATAAAGTCTGAAATTTCTCCCTCGGGTTTTTCAGACCATCATATGGTTTTGTTTGATTTTATGTTCTATCATCAAGAGTCCATAGGTCTGCACATTGCATTTTCAAAGTGAGGCATTTGTAAAATCTCTCTTTTTGTCTGGGTTCAGAGACTGGTAGGTAAAGAAACAGAAAAAGGAGGCCTTTGTATCTTCTGGGCTTGGTGGGATGTGGGGAAGGTACAGAATAGGTTATTTTGTCAGTAATACTCGGCTCTGTCGTCTGCAGAGCTGAAGAGGGTATGAGCTGATTTAGAAAAAAGTATTAGTGGCTTGGAAGTATAAATTATGGGGGGAGGGGTTGGGGCTCTTGCAATGACAAAAGGCAGCAGTTGTTGACGCTCCGCAACAGTCTGGGAGTTCACCTGCTGGAAGAAGCAAAAGGGGAATGCACCAGAGCTAGAACCAATGTGTTCAAAGGAATAGATACGTCCAGCTCCTTTTTCTTTGTCTTTGAAAACAGAGTGGCTGAGAGGAAGACCATGCACTGCCTAAGTCTTGCCAGTGAGAGAATAATTGCAGATGTAAAGGTTATGTGCGAGGAAGGGGTACAGTTTTACTTTGAATTATTTATTTAAAGCAGAACAAGACAAGAACTGGACCACACTGACTGATTTGTTCAATTAAAGTTATTAGAAGTTGTAAGTGTTATGGGTATTTCTCCAAAACATTCATTAATCATAATTGTTGATTCTCTGGTATATTTAATAAGAACACTACTACTACCACTAATAATAATACTAATAATAAATCATTCTTGAGAATTCTGCATTGCTAGCAATGCAATGGATCATTATTTCACAGGAGAGTATTATCAAGATGTGACAATAGCAAAAGTGGCCAGTAGGTGTCACTGTCAAGCTTGGTTTTAGATTGTTTTGAAACTTTTGCACAACGGCTTTGAATGTGTCATTTTCTTTTTTACACAAAGCCTTGCTTTGCTCATTACTGGCAAACACTGAAGTTGCTCCAAGAACAAGTGCATGATCACTTACAGATAAGTGGGGAGCAGTGTTGGTCAAGTTACTTGAAAAAAGTAATCAGTAACTAATTACTGATTACTTCCCCCCAAAAGTAATCCCGTTACTTTACTGATTACTTATTTCCATAAGTAATTAGTTACTTAGTTACTTTTTAAAAACTTGATTTACAACCGGAATAGGTGATAAAGCGATAGATCTTTCAGCCCATTTCTACTTTTTCAGCATAATCCATCATATAAAATGTAATCAAATGGAAAAGTCTCTTTTTAAAATTTGTTTTATTAGTTTTAATCTTTTAACTTTATGCATCAAGTAAACATTAAATTATATGCAACATTCTCTGACTGGAAGAAATTTGTTTAACATTTAAACCTATTTTCTGCACATTCCAGCACATAAAATAAAATAGGTTTTTGTGTTTAAACTCAGTCTTTCAAACAGATGAAAGTAAAACACAGCAGAAAATAAGTAAAATCAAAGACTAGCGGTCCTGTTGCTCTATTTTCACCTGTATAGCAGGAGTGGGGTAGGCGTAGGTTTGCCCTGGTGCAGGTGTGCCGCAGCGGTCAGTGGAAGAATCCATGAGTTTGTATGTGAATTTCCCATTCCGTGGTAGCGCACTCGGTGCTTGCTCGGAAGTTACAGGGTTTTTTCTCTGTAAAAAGAAGTTTTCTTCCCACGCAGTGAACAGCGGACGCTAATGTTTTTGTCACTTTTTACGGAATCAAACCCAAAGTAAGGTCAGTACTTCCACGCTTTAAACGCTGCATGCTCATACTCTCTCCCGCACTCAATATATTATCCATTCTTGATCTGCACACAGCTGTTGCCATAAACGTCGCACTCGCTTACGTCATTGTCATGAGACACTCACAAAAGAATCACGGTTTTAGTAATGCAGTAACGCAGCGTGCTTACAGGAAAGTAACGGTAATTTAATTACCTTTTTTACAATAGTAATCTGTTACTTTACTCGTTCTTGAAAAAAGAAATCGGCATGCGCTACTGTAATGGGCAGTAATGCGTTAATCTCTGGTGGGGACCAAGGACAGGAATCCAGGACACACACACACACACACACACACACACACACACACACACACACACACATATATGCAGTGACATGTAAAACAATAACATACAGTAAAACATATACATATTCATTCCTCATGTTTGTCTTTATATTTGCTTTGAAGAAAAAAGAAACATTTATGTCACAATAAAAACCTAAAAAACTTTAACCCTTTAAAGGAAATCTGAAGTAGTTCCAGATTGAAATTGAGCTGCAATGACAATGATCTCAAACACATTGACATTGCAGTAAAAGCATACCTGTGTTTTGTGATGCAAATATGGTCATAATTATAATTTGTTTTACCAGTTAATTGGTGAAGAGGTCTTACTTACTTTAGTATTAAAAAGAATTTAGATGGCTTTATGGAAATGTAATTGTGCAGCTTTGCCACAAGGGGGAACTAAAGCTGGGTATGGTAGGCTGATGACCTGACAACAGATGAGAAAGAGCCTGCAGACAGAACACAACTTAGTTGTCTCATCTCTACCTTTACTGCCTAAAACAGGTTACTAGTGTGAGTTATCTAATCCAAATGCAATTCTAAAGATTGAAAACCTTTGTATGTGAATCTTAAGATATATAGAAAAGGACTCAAAGTAAACTGATCAGAGTGTTAACGATACTAAACGTTTTTGTTAAGGACTCTGTGAGATAATGCAGTTATTTTGTATATTTATAGACACAAAACAAAGTAACCATGTGGGTTAACAGTGTGATTTGATGTTGTGGTTTTTGTTACGAGAAAATTGTGGAGAAAAAGGTAAAAGAATGTGTACATGAGCATAAAGGATAAATAGGGAAATCTGTATAACAAAATGAAATAAAGGAAGCAGAACTCAGATCTCCTGTATCTACCTTTTGTATATTGTTACGACCCGTCTAGGGCCAGTCAATAACATGAGTGAGGTACTCGCCCCCAGGTAAGCCAAGGCCAAAATAATAAACAAAAAAAAATCTACACAAATCCTGCACCCCAGACCTTACCAAAACAAAATCAAAAATAAAGACAGAGTCTGACCTCCTTAACTAATTCAAAACAGGAGAAAATGGGTGATCAAAAGAATCGGCAGCTCACCCCTACCCACTCCACTTCCACAACTTTCAAACAGCACTGCAGCCAGCAGCTGCCACAGGTACACTGCTGGGTCGTCAGGAGAAACGCGAAGACCACTCCCGCCGTGGCACTCCAGCCTCCTTTTAATGGGCGGGTCCTCCAGCTGGAACCAGTCACGACGGGGCGGTGTATCCACGCACCAATCGGAGCAGGGCCCTGGCACAGCTGAATAAACATAAACAGATACATTACCTTCACAGAATAAACACATGAAAGTGCAAGTTCATAACAATATAAAACAGAGCCACCTGAAGGATTGTTACAGTTTTCCTCTTTAGGCTGCTGCCCTTTAACACTGAAGCGTTTATATAAAACAGCTCCCTCTGCTGGTATATGTAATGTGTTTTCTGTGATTTTAATAATGATTTCTCATCAAATGAGTTGTAGAACCAGCTGTTACGTTCCCCTAAAAGGGTCCAGGCGATTAGGGAAAGTAACAAAAAGCGTCCGGGTCGGAAAAAGGAGACAGAGAGGCAAAATGGTTAAATTAAAGAGTTTTATTAAAGTTTCTATTAATAACTCAACTAAAAGAGACGGATAAGCCACTATCACCATTTAAAGAAACAAAACAAAACTCAAGCGTCAGTCAGTAAACTAAAAAGTAAGTCAGAAAAGGGTTAGTAACCAAACACAGTCCTCTCCGCCAAGTAGGAGCAAACAATCACAAGCTTCAGCTCACTAGCTGCAACCACCAAACACTCACACAGCTCACTAGGTAAAACCCCTCACATGGCACTCTGGTACCAGAGCTCACTCACCTTTTTCTGCCCTTAAATACCTTTAATTGCTGATGTGAGTCAGCTGTACAAAAGAAAAAGGTGGCACCTAAGGCAGGAGAGATGGTAGGACATGCCCACACAGGTAACTTCAGGAGGAGGCACTGCTAGGGCCGTAACACTGGCACGCAAATTCCTCTTGAAAAATTCATATTAGGAAAAGGATTTTGTTTAGTTGACTCATGAAGTGATTAAGATGTAAGCTGTAGCACTGTATCCATATATATCTATATCCATCTATGGCATAAAATAGTTTATTAATGTGTGACAAACGATACTACTAATGAAGCACCATCAGAACTAATGAAGCACCACTCTCATGTTTCGCAGGTGGGACGCAGATAGACTCAAAGGCAGGCTGACATAGACTGAATAAAAGAGTTCAGGGTCACAAAGTCCATTCCGTGAAACAGCGAAGTAATCTGCAAGTTCCCAATAAAGAAGTAAGGGGAGGACAAGGAAGACCACTGGAAAGAAAACGCAGTTATATGCCAACAATAAGGGGATAATGGGGGGAGCTTAACTGAATACCAGAAGGCACAAAAAACTATCAAAATGAAACAGGAAATCACAAGACAAGAAGCACAGAGACAACACAGAGTTCTGAAATTAGGAAGGTGAAAACAGGACAGACAGGATAAACTTAAAATTAATGAACAAACTTTGGACACAGAGAAAACTAGGTTCTAAAAAAAAGTAAAACTAAGAAAACGTAAACACAAAACCGAGACAACCAGAAAGAAAACAATCAATTTCCACAATTTGTAAATAAAAGTACAAACCCCATAATAAATAAACACAAATACAAAAATTATTGTGAAAATCAAAACTTGGGCAAAAGACACAGGGACCGAGACAATCACAGGTAGTATAGATGGATATATTTAGTTGCTCCTGCCAAATGTTTGTCACTTGTTTCAGGTACATATGTAGAATACTGTGCGTAATAGGCATCGTATTATTTTGTCTTTTGATTAAGAATGTTAAAAAGTTACACTAAAATATTTTAGCATTCCAAAGTGTTTCAGATGCCCCCCAAAATTTCACTTGCTGTACAATATCACAGTAATAATACATAATATACTTAAAAAAAGAGAATGCTTTTGATCAACAATCCTAAAATTCATGTTATTAAATCAAAAGAGATTAACTCTATAATTTGAGAGGATCCATGTATTTAAAGAAAAGTTTATTTGTTAGACACAGTTAAAGTCACTATGTACAGTACAATGTATTTATCTCTTTAATCACATTACAACTGTGTGTCAGACCCTGACTTCTTTTTGTTCTGAGTGGTTGCATTTGGAGGAACTTCTTCCTGGAAGGCAGTCTCCAAGATGTTGTGGATAGATTTGTGGACTTGATTCTTAAAATCCTGGCCCATGAACACATACAGCAGTGGATTCAGGCAGCTGTTGAGATAAGTCAAACAGCGGGCGAGAGGGATCCCGATAGCCAGGACATACACTAATGTTCCACTTGTAGTAGTAGATCTGTGTTTCTCAAGTAGAATTAGATCCATAATGCGAATGGGAGCCCAGCACAGAAAGAAAGTAATGATTATGGCAGTGATGATCTTTAAAGTGTGACTTGATTTCCTTGCCAGAGTGCTGCTTCTTCTCAGACGATGGATTATGACGGCATAACAGGAGACGATGACAGAGAAGGGGACTGCAAATCCCAGGAGAAAGCGGTTGACTAATGTCAGCTGAATGAAAGATGATGGTTTAAAGTCATCATGAAGAGTAAACTTGTTGAAGCAGATGATTTTGGCTTTAGTGTCATTCATTTCCTTTGTTTCTATAAAGAAAAAAAATCCAATGCTGTATATCAGATTCACCATCCAAACACACAGACTCACATAGGATGCCTTACGTACATTTCGGTGGTTGTGAGCCCAGACCGGCCACACCACAGACACACACCTGTCCACACTGATCACCACCAGAATCCAGACACTAACAGATATGTTAAGAGAGCGTAAAGCGGTGGTTAGCTTGCACATGACTTGGCCAAAAGGCCAATGAGACTGTAACAGATATGGCACGGCAATGGGAAGAAATGCACAAAAGAAGAAGTCAGCCACAGCAAGGTTGAGAAACCAAACTGCATTAACAGTTTTCTTCATCTTGAACCCAGCCACCCAGATAACAACTCCATTCCCGAGCACACCGAGGACAAAGGCCAGGGAGAGAAAAATGGCAGACATAATGTTGAGAGAATGTCTCAACTCAGCGTACTGGTAAACAGGTGCAGTGGTTGTGTTGAATTGATGAAAAGATCTAGTGGTCATCTCCATCACTGCCTTGGGACCTGCAGTGGTATCACAAAAAAAAAAAGATAAATGCATAATGTAAAATTCATCTTTCATTTTTTGTTTCTATTACAACTAATTGCATTGAATATTTAGTCATTTTTTCAATTGGTTCTTAATGTCTAGTTAGTTGTAAATAAATCTTAAACACTAACTGCTTCAATTAAACACTGACTGCATTTAGCAGTGAAGGGTCAGATCCCACATAGCAGAAAGGTCTGGCCCAGATCTGGTCTCAAGCCGGCACTGCTGGGTGACTTCTGGCATGATAAGTGGTATGTCATCCATATATGGGCCAGGCCTGGGGTAGATGGCACTGTTTATGTGATGGCATGGCACATCTGGCCCAATTGTGGTTTGGTTTATGTGGCCCAGGCTCATAGAAAATGGGTCTTCCCTGGATCTGGCATCAAGCTGGCACTTCTGACCGACTGGTGTCATGGCAGGGTGTATGTCAACCAGATGTTGGTTAGGTCTGGCAATAATAGCACTATTTATGTTCCTATTTTCCTATTTTAGTTAGAAAACCCAAATGCCATGTTGTAATACAATACTATTATCATTACGTAGCAAACCTATCAAATGCAGGTTTGAAAGGTTCATGAATAAACCTAGTGAGGGTTTACTCGTGTCTACCACTGGGCTGTTGTAGCTCAGGAGGTAGAGCAGGTCGCCTACTTATCGGAATATGCCGTTTATTCTGCACCACATCTCTGTGCGTTCATCATTTGTTTGAAGCCAGCTCACCTCCTGTAACCACTTTTCCGAGAATACGCGCTTCTTTTGCGGTTTGGACTCCTTCTGACATTTCTTTGGAGATGGAGGAACACCAAAGTAATTGCTTAAAGGAGCTTGCTTCTTTGACATCTTTAAGAGTTCTAAACAAATGTCTGTCCTCCTCCAGAAAATCTTATTTACATGGCCGCAGCGTTGCAACTTCTTATCTGGTGCGCGTCTTTTATTTTGACAGCGCATGCACACCTGCGGACCACTTATGTGCACCCCTGTGAATAGAGCACTTTGAGTAATCCGGGAGAGTAGAAAGCGCCATATAAGAACCAGTCCATTCACTGTGTGAACAGAGTTTCGGCATGTTACTTTTGCACTATTATGTTTTTATTATATGGCTTGATCAAGGTACACATTAGGCTGACATCTGGGGCCAGAGCTGAAACTGTTCTTGGCCAGCAGTGTGTCTGCAACTGGCCTTGTGCTGGTCCATGCATGGGCCACCTCTGGCAAACCAGATCTGGGTCACCAAAGAGCCATCATTCTTTGCAGTATGTGTGCCATGTGTAAGCACATTGTGTGGGCCATACCTATTTTGCTATGTGGGATAGCTCAGATGTAATCAAGGCTATGAAAGCGGCACAGAAAAAATTTGTAGTTAGCTTTTGTGGTATAGATTTTTTCATGATAGAAGACCATGAACAGTGACAAATTCATTTACAGATTTTGAAAATGAATTAGTTCTAGACTTCAGTAGTAATGAGATAAGTAAAAGGAAGACTTAAAGAGTGAAGATAATGAATCAGATTATATGTTATATCAAGGAAGACTGATTTTTAAACGATTACATGGCATTAAAGGAGGTAGTGTTGTTTTTTTTATGACATGTATACACACTGTTATAACACATTTAATGGTGTCACTATGTTGAGCATGTTGAGTTGAGTATTTGACCAAAAAGCTCAAGTTGTGTTGGACCTATATACACAGGCTAACTGTGGTCTACATTTATATCATATGTTACACTACTTATGCATAAACACCTGTTGATGCACAGCTGTTGTTTTGCAGACTGATAATTCATATAAAGAGGTAGTTTAGATAGTTTTATGTCTGGTTTTAACAGGTTCATGGCTCATGTTTCTAAAAAGAGGATTATTATTATTATTATTATTATTATTATTATTGTTGTTGTTGTTGTTGTTGTTGTTGTTGTTATTATTATGAACATATACGAAGTAAAACATTGAGTCAATGC
Source organism: Oreochromis aureus (assembly GCF_013358895.1). Taxonomy (NCBI): domain Eukaryota; kingdom Metazoa; phylum Chordata; class Actinopteri; order Cichliformes; family Cichlidae; genus Oreochromis; species Oreochromis aureus. The sequence goes on from NC_052952.1 coordinate 15,563,103, forward strand.
ACACCCCACTTTTCAGTTATTTATTTGTAAAAAATGTTTGGAATCATGTTTGATTTTCGTTCCACTTCTCACGTGTGCACCACTTTGTATTGGTCTTTCACGTGGAATTCCAATAAAATTGATTCATGTTTGTGGCTGTAATGTGACAAAATGTGGAAAAGTTCAAGGGGGCTGAATACTTTTGCAAGCCACTGTATAAATTCAATACTGCTGGTCACATATGTTTCATTTGTGAAAACATCGAACTCTTTGACTCAGAGGGTTTTAAATTCCATATGTAGTAAATAGATGTTTTTATATGAAAAAAAAGGAATTTGCTCATTTCACCAAATTTTACATTATTACAATACATTGGTCCTTAAAAGTCACAGTTATACACAAGAAGGCTTATTTCACCAACCTGACCACTGAGTCTACCACTCATGTCGCTAAATGTAACAATTGGTGGGTCATTTGCTTTGATCAGTGTAGTTAATTTAGTCATTCTCTTGTATTTAATCTATTTAAATGTGTTTGTTTTCTCTTTTTAATGAGAATTACATTGGAATTATGTTAAAACTCTCCATCTTCACAAAAGCGGTGCTCTTTCTTAAAGAAAACAGTCTAGCTTATATACTTAACCTTAACAAATTAGTTGAGTTTATTATTGACAACGTTACAGCAGCAAAATAATAAATATTATTTACCTTTAGTAAAGCTCTGTTGTTGGTTGTTGATGAATCCACTCCAGAAGAGTCACTGATCAAACTTTGACACATTAATATAAAGGAGGTATGTTCAACCCATTCTGAGAAAAAAACCTGATGGATTTGGCTTTCAGAAGAAGTCTGAAACCAAAATGAGATCATCTGTATTTTCGAGTGGCTACCGTATGGGTTTTCTGTCAGCATCCTGTTTTGTAATCTAAACGAAGTCTCTTTATTAGCCGTGAAAGACGGCTGTAGTGAAGCAAGTTTGAAAAAACACCTTGTGTGTCTTCAAAAAGTAACATGTGACTAAAACATCAACAGCATCAAGGTTGGATTCTTGTGGAAACATAACGTGAGGACTGAAGCTAAACTGATTTAAAAAAAAAAGAAAAAAGATTTATTGAAAGAAACCTTTGCAAACAGATCAAAACCAGATTTGGACAAATGAGAAGGATTTCCCGTAATAATGTCAGTTTGCTTTTGTTTTTAATGCAACATTTCTAAAAATGCTCTATGATCTCACGGGATGACATTCATCCTACACACTCTGCTTTACCAGAAGTGGCTTTCACAACCACAGTTATTTTAAACATTATATTTAAGCCTGTGAGTTCTGAGCAGTGTTGGGACTAACGCGTTATTAAGTAACGCGTTACAGTAACTACGTTATTATTGTGGTAACGAGCACGGTAACTAGTTATTATGCCAAAACCAGGAACGCGTTACTCGTTACTGGGATTTAGATAGGCTCGTTACTCGTTACCGTGTGGTGGATATCGCGGAGCTTCCACAGATTCAATAACATTAGCAAGTGGTGGAAGCCAGCAGGTGGATGAAGGAAAAGGGAGGCAAGAGGAGAGACCCGAAGCGGCCGCCGGTCCGCGTGTCAGGTGAACTGAACTTCAGGTAAGAAGTTATGACCTGCAGTCTATCGGAGTCAGATATAAACCAAGTTTAGGTGGAGTTTATTTTCGGTATGCTGACATTTTCGTACTGCGTGCTAGCTAGCATGACGGAGTTTCTATACAGCTGGGTGGGTGCTATGTTACTGATGTTGAACTTTATTTTGTTCATACGGTTAATTATTAGAGTTGCCAACCGTCCAGTAAAAAACAGAATCGTCTCGTATTCAGAGAAAATATTACGCGTTTCGTACTGAGGTGAAAAGGAACACAGTTTGTCCCGGACTTCAGCTACAATGAAAAAGACACAAAGCTGAAGCTGCACAGCTGCCTCTTCTTCTCTCATTCTCTCCTCTCCTGTTTCTACTTCAATCACGAAACTGATCAATGATCAGCTGATTGGCTTTTCTCTCTTGTTTGTTTATCGCCCACTTTACGCCAGAAAGAGGAAACCAGCGGATGTCGCGTTAAACAACAGCAGCACGTTTAAGCTTGATCAGCTGTTGTTAGAATTTATTTAATATTAATTTCTAGTATCAGCTGATGTTTTTTGGAGCCACAGCTGTAAAGCTGCTGGTCATGATATTGGTTTGTATATCTGGTGAGAGGGAAACATGCAGATGAAACCAGGAGATGTCCTTACTGAATCATCAGAGCTGAACAGGTGATGGAGAAACAGGTTTACCTGTTAGGTGACATGAATGAGTTGAAGGGAAGTTATGAACTGTTTCTGAGAGACAAATAACACCAGGATCCTTTTCTAAGTAGCTGACAGCTGGTAACTGTGCAGGGGCGGGTCTAGCAAAGTGTTGCCAGGGGGCCAGGTAGGGCATTAACAGGGAAAGGGGGGCACAAAGAAATACTTTCTTATTCTCATTTAAAATATCTAGCTTTTAAAAAAATAATTATCTGAGTCTTGCAACAAACAATTGATAGATTGATACATATATACCATCAGAACAGTGTACATCACTGTCACAACAGTGTTTATTTTCATTCAAAGGCTTTATGATTTTTCCTATAATGGTGGGCCGGTCTCTAGTCAAGATGCCCGGGACGATTTTTTTGTCCCAGTCCAGCTCTGTATGCAGCTCATCTGCAGTCTGGTGTTACCTACATCTTCCTATTCAGAAGGCAGAATTTCCAAGTTCGGAGTATAATCAAAAGCACCACGACTGCAGTTTTTGTGTTGGATGTAAAAAGTAGGCTAGAATCATGGCGGCGGTCAACGACGGTCCAGGCGTGGGATTTCTCTCGTGGAAATGTGCACATTATTTTTTCCTTTCTGTTGGTAGGTGGCACAGTGCACTTGTGGCAAGTAAGCAAGCTAGAAGACTGGCAATCTTGCTGGGTATGCAGTTACAGAAGCAACACATTAACAAGAGAATTCTGAGTAAAAGTAAAGTTACTTTCCCTAGTAACTAGTTACTTTGAAAGTAACGAGTAACTTGAAGTAACTGAGTTACTTTTTTAGAGAAGTAACTAGTAATGTAACTAAGTTACTAATTTAAAGTAACTTACCCAACACTGGTTCTGAGCCATCATTGTTGAGGAATCTAACCCTACGCGGAGTTTTGCTTTTTCTCAATTGTTGCGTTGTCAGCAGAGAATGTAACGATTCCTACTAACATGCATCAAAAATGACATTTTCTCCAAAAGATAAAGGTTATGGTTAGGGTTTAGGGTCATCGCCGATGCTGACTTATATATCTTATATATCTGACTTATATATCTTTATATTATATATCTTTATATCTTTATATTTTTCAAGGAAGCTCTCATCTGCTGGTTACGGGTAAATTAATATAATTTGTCTTCTGCAGTGTAAATGATAAATATGATCATATTTTTATTCAGTCAACAGATAAACAAGTCGCTCTGTAACTGTAACGCTCTGTAAGTGTTTTGTGCACTCATGTTTGGATTATGATGGGAGGTGTAGGCTTATGAGTTGGGAAGCAGTTAAGCAAAAATAATTTATTGATGGCAATAATAGATTGGATTGTCCTTTAAGACAACCCCACTATGGTTTTTCTAAGAGGGAGAGGAAGAACGTGATGAAGGAATTTAGGCTGTAGAAGCTGAGAGGAGGAATGAGGAGGGACAGGAAGTTAAGGAGGGTTCTCAGATAGGAGGGAGTGGAGACAACAGGAGGGAAAGAAGGGAAAAAGGTGGAGAGGAGGAGGCGGAAAAGGCAAGAGAGGAGTAGTACTGATGAAATGGTTTACTCTAGGAAGAGAGCTGAGAGGGTAAAAGAACAGATGCAGTCTCATGAATTTTCTCAGCCAGGAGGGCATAATGAAAAGTTGATAGAGCAACAGGTGCCCTCTAAGTGTACTTTATGGAAAAAGGTAATCGTTAATGAAAGAGGGAGGGGTCAGACAGGGGGTAGGAAGAAAGGGAGGAGGTGATAATGACAGGCTGTGAGGAAGAAGAGCTGTCAGAATTAGACGTGTCAGGGTTAGAGACCAACTGTGAGGACAAAATTATTTCCTGAAAATATGAAAAATAAGAAAATGTTTCTCTGTTTTGCTCCTAATATAGGTGGGGTGAGAGCAGCCTTATTCAGTCAGATTAGTGCTAAGTTAGAGTTTGTTGATTCAGAAAAACTTTTGGTGTTGGTGGGGCTAAAGGTACAGAAACAGAAAAAGGAGGCCTTTGTATCTTTCTGGGCTTGGTGGGATGTGGGGAAGGTACAGAATAGGTTATTTTGTCAGTAATACTCGGCTCTGTCGTCTGCAGAGCTGAAGAGGATATGAGCTGATTTAGAAAAAAGCATTAGTGGCTTGGAAGTATAAATTATGGGGGAAGGGGTTGGGGCTCTTGCAATGACAAAAGGCAGCAGTTGTTGACGCTCCGCAACAGTCTGGGAGTTCACCTGCTGGAAGAAGCAAAAGGGGCATGCACCAGAGCTAGAACCAATATGTTCAAAGGAATAGATACGTCCAGCTCCTTTTTCTTTGTCCTTGAAGAGAGAGTGGCTGAGAGGAAGATCATGCACTGCCTAAGTCTTGCTAGTGAGAGAATAATTGCAGATGTAAAGGATTTGTGTGAGGAAAGGGTTCAGTTTTACTTTGAATTATTTATTTAAAGCAGAACAATGCGACAGTGTCTTTCTCCTGTCAGACATTCCTCAAATCTCTTACTCTGACAAGACTTTCCTGGATGGACCTGTGCTTCCTGATGAACTGCTAACAGCTTTGTCTCAGATGGCCATGGCGCAGGCTCCCAGGATAGAGTTTTTGAGACATTATTGTAGAAGATCTACAAAGGAGTCATATTTGAGTGCATTAGGACTGGAGAACTTCCACTGAGTTGTAAGAGGGCTATTCTGACCTTCCCACCTAAAAAAGAAGACCTAATGGCTCTTAAAAACTGGAGGCAAGCAGCCTTATTGACAGTGGACTATAAGCTGATTACTAAGCTTCTGGCAAATCGTCTAAAACTTTGTTTAGGCTCTGTTATTCATAGGGATCAATCATACTGTGTCCAGGTGCCAGTGCTGCTAGCTGACGCTGAGTGCTAGAGAGGCACGATGGCAGGATGGCTCTGTTAGGTGAACTTTGGGTTTAATAAAGAAAAGTGAGACAGGTGGAAATGAAACTTATATGAAAGAAACTACTTCACTTTGTTAATATTGGTTAGCTACTTAATTTCTAATAGATAATATTGTGTTTTTGTTATTTTAGCCAACATCTATTGTGCAGTCAGACCTTTTATACATATGTATACTAAATGACTTATCTGCAGGCCTGGTGCCAGGCCAAACAGATAAAAGCTTTGGCTCAGGCCAGCTTAGTCAAACTCAATACATATGAAGTCTACTAAAAACATTTATACTTTACAAATGACAGATGTTTTAACCACTTTCTGTGTAGTAGACACATTAGACAAGAACTGGACCACGCTGACTGATTTGTTCAATTAAAGTTATTAGAAGTTGTAACTCAGTTGTCTGCAGCTGTTGTGTTTTCAGGACTGCTGTCTTTTATCTGTGAATTATTTAGTATATAATCATTTCCATACTCTGATAAAAACTATATTAATAATTTTTGTGTCCTGTTTTTGGTGATTTATTAATGATAAATTATCACCAATGTTAGATGTCTTACAGATGGAATGAATTGATACACATGGAGTGTGAGACTGTTATTTATAAATGTACATTACAAATCAAATATCTTTGTTTTGTGCACAAATGGTCTCATAATATAAATCATGTTTAGCAAGAAAAGTCATAACTGTCATTATCATCATGTACTGAAGCCACCGAGGCTGAATAAAACTGACAGAAAGAGCTTATTCATGTGTTTGTTTAGACAAAGAAGAGAAGTTAAAAACTAAAAAAATAATTGCACAAAGTAACTGCTACATCAAAAATAATAAAATCAAAGTTATCATATATACACTGTTCAAAAAAGTTAAAGGAACACTTATTAATTTGATTACAGCATCAAGTCAATTAAACTTCTGGGTTGTTGATCTGGTCATTTCTGCTCATTCAAGTAGCAGAAGGGGTTAATTAGTTTCAGCTGCTTTGGTATTTCTGAAATTAACAGCAGGTGGACTGTAATGTGCAATAATGGGATAAAACCCAAAACAGGAATGGTTTTACATGTTGAGGCCACTGGCATTTTCTCTCCTCATCATTTCTGGCTGTTTGTTCTCTAGTTTTGCATTTTGTTAGGGCCTCCAAATACAGGAAGAAGCTGCTGTGCTCTGGCTATTGGAGAACATGGCTTGTTTACATGGCTTGCCTGGCCCTCAGACTTTTGCACATCGTCTATTATCCCAGGATAAAAAGCATACGTGGCTATGGTTAGAGTCAAACTCTTAATCTACACCTGGTAGTTGGTTTGGTGAAATTTAGGTCAAATTACATTCATACCATAAACAAACTGCTTGGAACTGCCCTGAGACCAACTCCCCTTAGTTTTTTTTTGGTCCACACCCGAGTGTGATTAGTGTTTTATGTCTGCACCAAGAGGAAGATGAACCAAGTCTGATTTAACCTTCTAAGAACTCTTCCACAGCGTGCATTGTAATTTCTCTTTGATATTTGGGCTGATTGGGACCTGATGAGTGTAAAAACAAAGAATTACCAGATTTTTGTGTCTAAGAAAAATGAGAGCCACATATGAGGATATTCATTTAAAATTGCGATAGAACAGCAGCAGTATAATGTCCTCGTAAGTGGATATCAGGCCCTTTTGGAGCAAAATTGAGTATTTGGGTCAGCTATTGAGAAAGGCCAGACTTGTGGCCAGAGGCATCCCGATAGCTGTCATATAATCTAATGTTTGACTGTGAATAGCAGATGTGAATTTCACTAGTTCAATTAGAACCATTATGCGAAAGGGAACCCAGCATAGAAAACATTAATTATAATAGCAGGAATAATCTTAAAAGGGCGCCTTGATTGCCTAACAAGACCTCTGAGATGATGAATTATGATAGCATAACAGGAGACAATGACAGTGAAGGGCACTACAAATCCCAGGAGGAAGTGGGTAAGGATAATGGCCTGATGATGAAATTGCCCTACCTTTTTTTTTCACAGATGGTGTTTCATAGTCATCAGAAAGAGCATAGTTGTCAAAGCAGAGGATTTTGTTAGAGTCTTGTTCAGTGTCCCTGAAGATGAAGTATGGAGCACTGAGAATCAAAGCCACCACCCAAACACACAGACTCACATAGGATGCTTTGCGTACATTTCGGTGGTTCTGAGCCCAGACAGGCCACACCACTGACACACATCTGTCCACACTGATCACCACCAGAATGTAGACACTGGCTACATGTTCAGAAAGCTGATGGTGGTGTACAGCTTGCACATAAAAGTTGCCAAAAGGCCAGTGGAAATCCAAAGCTGTGTAAGTCACACTCAGGGCAAAAATGCAGTGAAGAGGAAGTCAGCCACAGCAAGGTTGAGGAACCAAACTGTGTTAGCAGTTTTCTTCATCTTGAACCCGGTCACCCAGATAACCACTCCATTCCTGAGCACACCAGAGACAAAGGCCAGGGAATAGAGTATGAGAGACATGATGTTGAGACATTGTGTTGAGATATTGTGTTGTGTATCAGCCCAATGTCATTGCCAGTATCAGGTGCAGCAGTTGTGCTGATTAGATCAAAAGAGTCGGTGGTCGTCTCCATCACTGTCTTAAGAATGACATAAAGAAACAACAAAATTAAATCATTTTGTAATGTCTGTTTTTCAGAGCTCTTCTTTCAGATGTGCATGCACACTATCAGTCAAAAGTTTGAACATACCTTCTCAATTAAATGTTTTTTCTTTATTTTTCGTACTTTCTACATTGTAGATACATAGTGGGGACATCAATTACATGATGCAAGATATATGGAATTATGTAACAAGGACAAAATGGGTAAATAACTTTAAATATGTCGTATTTTTTAGATTCCTGAAAGTAGCCACCCTTTGCTTTGTTAACAGCGCTGCAGTCTGATTGGGGCCATTGATCTAGAGTGTGATTAAAGTGGTGGGTGGGTTCTTTTTACATTTTGAGAGAAGCCAATTGAGTCTAATAACAGATTAAATGCCATGTTGAGGCTGTCATTTTAGCATCTACATGGATGTTAAAATCACCCACAATAATTATTTTATCTGAGTTGAGCACTAAATCAGATAAAAAGTCTGAGAAATCAGACAGAAACTCTGTGTAAGGCTCAGGTGGACGATAGATGATAACAAATAAGACTGGTTTCTGAGTTTTCTTGAGATTTTTACTGGTATAATGTCCATTTCTTGTGTTTCTTAGTCCAAACAAATCTCTTCTGCTTGTTGCAGCTGTTTGACCATAAAGGCCTGATTCTCACAGTCTCTTCTGAACAGTTGATGTAGACATGTGTCTGCTGCTGGAACTCTGTGTGGCATTTATCTGGGCTCTAACCTGAGATGCTGCTAACTTGCGATTTTTGATGCTACGTAATTTTATGGTGAAGAACAATATTCTGAGATTGTGCCGCAATTTATAGATGTAGCCTTTAATTTTTTAAATCTTTGCCTCTTTAAGGTAATGTTGTCTCAGTCTTGTTACTGACTTGTTGCCAGTTAACCCAATTAGTTGTAAAATGTTTCCTCAAATTGTTTCTTTTAGCACAATTTACTTTTCCAGTGTTTTGTTGCCCTGTCCCAACTTTTGTGTTGCTGCCAATAAATTAAAAATAAACAAATTTTTGTCATGAAGTAGTAAAATGTCGCAATATAAACCTTTGACATGCTTTCTGTCTTCCACTGTGAATAACATATGGTTCTAATGAGATTTAAAGGTCACATGTTCTATTTTATGCAGCAACTCAGTTTTTTTCTTCTTCTTTTGTTATTGAGGTTGCAGGTCTAGATTTCAGTTAAGTGATGAAGAAGTAAAGAGCTGTGATGATGACAAATTTATGAGATAAACTAAACAATCTCAATCTGTTGCCCGCAAGTAAAGATTTGTTGATACTGTTAATAAAGTTTACGATGTATGAGAGGCACAGAAAGATGTAAGCATAAACATTTGTGTGTCGATCCTAACAGTGTGTCACTCTGACTTTAGATTTAGACACAAACATGAAAAGGGAACACCAAAGGTTTCAGAAAAGCCATTTTGAAATATGGGGCAGCATGGTGGTCAACACTGTTGCCTCACAGCAAGAAAATGCTGTGTTCAAATCCATCGTGTGCCCGGAGCCTTCCTGTGTATAGTTTGCATGTTCTCCACATGTCTGCATGGTGCCATACATTACATTACTTAATATAGCCTAGCTTGTATTATTCATTTCTTTGTGTTCTTAGTGTTAATATCTCGTCTTTGTATATAGATTCACCCCGTCCCCCTGAGCCTGTATGTGAGTTTGCCTGACTAGTGTGGCGTGTGCGAGAAGGAAGATCCCCTGTGAGGAGCGAAGAGATGTATGCAAGAGTGGAGACCCTGTTCCCCTGATCCTTCCCATGGACCTTGGAACCCTATGCTCCATGTTGTGCAGTTGTTTTGCATGTTTGTATTTGTGTGTATGCAAGTTAGTTTAGTGTGTATGAATTCCTTTCTCATAGTCACATGAATGTGTGCAACCTGTTGATTTTTGTTGTCATTCGTGTTTACTTTATGAAGTTTGCAGATGTATTAATATATTTTTAAAAACTGGATTTTAACAGTAATCTGATCAGTGGTATTTATAAACAAAGCGTTACAGATAGGCAGACATGAGATCTTACAATGTTACATTGTAAAAAAAAATCTGTAAAAATACAGTTCAATGTACTGTATTGTGTTTACTGTGTCCCAAAGTGCAGTCCCAAAATCCATCAAGTGCTACGACGAAAGTCAGGCCTTTATGGTCAAATAGCTGGTAAGAAACAACTGATAAGGAAAACCAAGAAGCAGAAGAGATTTGTTTGGGCCAAGAAACACAAGGAATGGACATTACACCAGTAGAAATCTGTGCTTTGGTCTGATGAGTCCAAATTTGAGATCTTTGTTTCCACCCGCCGTGTCTTTGTGCAACACAGAAAAGGTGAACGGATGGTCTCTACATGCTTGGTTGCCACTGTGAAGCATGCAGGAGGCGTGATGGTGTGTCTAACTGTGTCTTTGCTTTAACATATGTTGAAAATGTGATTTATGTAATGCTGAGCAGGTTATTTCAAGTGTGAAATTGTGTGTTCACTTGTGATCACACACTTTGGTTTCCAATGCACATGAATGGTCAACAAAAAGAAAGACTTCACTGAGTGTAAAAGGATAAAGATACAAGCTGGTGATGATCCAGTGTAGCTGGTCTCAGGAGATGAAGAAAAAGCCTGATCACCTTCTCTACAAAATCAAGATGAGTTTAAAAACTAAATTTTAGTTTTTCAAGGTATGTATGCTACTTTATATTTAAAGTGCTCATATTTCAACTGAATGCTGTTATGTGTATGCATCTCTACACATATTAATATTAGGAAAATTGATAATAACCCATATGGAAAAGAAATAGAAAAAAACTTATAAAAGACTTGCATAAGATGTGGCTACTTCATATAGTGAATCATATAAGGCTTATATGATTTACTCATGAAAGTGGCCACTTTCTCATTACTTTCATATATTGTTTTAGTAAGTATCCAAAACATACAAGTTTCATTTATATAATTTTTCAAGGGATCTTATATCTGTTTTCACTCTTGTATGCTTTTCATACAAGTTTCACACAAGTTGGATACAAACTTTATAAGATTTATATAGATCTTTTCCATATGGGAATCCACAGCAGATCTGATCAAAAGCAAAACTTTGTTCTTTCTTGCTGCCTTTCAATGTTAAAGTATAAAACCCCATTTAAGTCAATACATTTTCAAGTCATATTCCACCACAGTTTTCTCAGTATTACATTTTGAATTATATTTATTTTATTTTTAGCTTAAAAAATAAAAAACTCTAAAAAGTGTTAAACTATACTTTAACACTTCTTAGCAGGGGATCTAGTACAATACACACACTCACGGATTTGTGATTAGTTCAATTGCTTTATTTACAGTGTGCTGTCAGACTGCAATATTCACGTTTACTTTTCTGCTCAGCTTGCTCTGTCACTCAGCTGCGCCATTATTTCTCTTATGCCAAGGCTGGGGGTGGGGCATGATTAGACAATTGTTATATGCTGTGTCTACCAGCTTCCTCTGACACTGCCCCTGAACCCACTGCCCCACCCTTCCTCTGCAGCTGAGCATTTGATATCAGTGTAACACACTGCCTAGAATACAGTTATGTGACATCATCATCAATGAATATGAACTAGATGGAAGCGATGTTGGCTTTTAAATTTTTTGTTGACTTTGACTACACGTCTGCTCTTACTTATTTCTGTTGCACTCTCTCTCTCTTTTTGCCATCTTCATCCAGCTTTCTCCCTTTCTCTCCCACTCGATCCCCTGCTTCAGTCTTTCTACTGTCACCAAAAGTTAAATAGAACAGTGAAAAACTATTTACACACTAATAAAGTTATAAGTTCTGTTTCAATTTATAACAGTATTCAAACTGAATACAGGTTGCTCTTGGCCACTGACAGGCAGCAGTCTTTTGATTTGTTGTCACTTGGCTCTGTAACTGTACTGTAAACAAACGATGAAGCCAAATTTGACCAGAATGGGAATAGAAAACTTTAACAAACTGACAAAAACCTCTTGTGATAATGGCCCATACTTTTTTAAACACCTTGGCTGATAAATAAATAAAATAAAATGTAAGTATAAATATAATACGAATAATCACTATTGTTATTATTTATTGATGTCTCTGGGGTCAAAAAAACTTTTAAAGAGAGAAACTATCAGTGAGATTGTCTGAGATAGTAACATAATGATAATTATATAATAGTCATATATGTTAATAATGGAAATGTAGGAATGTCAAATATTTAATATAAAATGTAAATGTTCACATGAAAACTCAGTGGTGGTCAGCTCATAATAAGATATTGACATAAAACATAACACTGATTATTAATATATGGAAATGAATGGCAGACTTCATGACTTAGTTAAAGCAAAAATAATAATAATAATAATAATAATAATAATGATAATAGCACAAAGTTGATGCAGAGCTGTGAGCTGAAGAGGCAAGAAAAACAACACAGCACAGAAATAATACATCACAGTACCATTTGTACCATTAGCTGCTTTCATAATTTTATGAGCAGGGTTTATTTGAACAAAATTAAACAAAGTTTCATTTATTAAAGGTTTATAAAGATTTACTCTGGAGTAATATTTACAGCTAGTAAAAAGTGTTAAAGAAATTTTCTACTAAAGATTTTAACATGTTTATTTACCTCATATACAGCCTTATACCTCAGTAATCAAACCTGACTTCTCTCTGCTCTGCCTGGTGTTCACTGACTTCATGTCACTGGGAGAGCGTGTCTCCTCTTCCTGGAAGGCACTCTCCAGCACATTCAGGATGGATTTTCGGATTTCATCCTTAAAATCTTGTCTCAAGAAGACATACAGCAGTGGATTCAAGCAGCTCTGAAGAGTGACCAAATTTGTGGCAACAAAGATCCCATTTAGAATGGCATAGTTAAATAGTGCATTTGGTACCATAAATACCACCAGCTGAATGATGTGATAGGGAGCCCAGCACAGAAAAAAAGTGACAATAACAGAAGCAATAACTTTAAAGGGGCGACTTGATTGGCTGGCCAGTGTGCGGTTTCTCCTGAGACGATGGATGATGACAGCATAACAAGAGACAATGACAGTGAAGGGGACTGCAAATCCAAGAAGGAAGTGGATCATAGAAATGGTGTGAATGACTGATGGTGTTGCTTTTTGAAAAAAAACTATGCAGTAAGTTTTGTTTTTAGATCCTTTCTTTGTGTCCATGGAAAAAAAAGGTGGAATGCATACAATCAAAGCCACCACCCAAACACACAGACTAACATAGAATGCGTTGCGTACATTTCGGTGGTTCTGAGCCCAGACAGGCCACACCACTGACACACATCTGTCCACACTGATCACCACCAGAATGTAGACACTAACAAACAAGTTCAGAGAGATGATGGTGGTGTCCAGCTTGCACATGAACTTGCCAAAAGGCCAGTGGAAGTCTAAAGCCAAAGATGTCACACTCAGGGACAGAAATGCTGCAAAGATGAAGTCGGCCACAGCAAGGTGGAGGTACCAAACTGTGTTAGCAGATTTCTTCATCCTGAACCCGGTCACCCAGATAACCACTCCATTCCCGAGCACACCGAGGACAGAGACCAGGGAGTAAACAGTGATAGACATGGTGATGAGATACTGAGGCAAGTTAACCAAAGAATCATTTCCATCAGGTGTAGCACTTGTATTCCTTTGACTGAAATTTTCTGGGGTCATCGCAGTCATTGTTTTGAGACCTGCAGCAACAGAACAAAAACAAAACAAAATGAGTGTAAGTAGATCCCATCATGTATGAAATGTTTTAGCTTATTTATTTGAATCAATTCAAATTAAGGGTAATATATTTTTACAGCTCTCTGCCATATGTTATTGATGCAGTAGAAATATGTTAGAGCAGGGGTATCAAACTCATTTACATCCGGGGCCAAATACAGCCCACTTTCATATTACGTGGGCCAGACCAGTAAAACTCATGTTTCTGTCATTTTAAAGAAGTTACATATTTTTCACTGGTTTTCTACATGATCAAGAAAAAGCTGCTGTGAGAAAGAAAGATCTGTCAGCACAACTCTTTGGACTTAAAATGTAAGGAATAAAGTTCTGGTAGCTCCTTACCCAGACTGTCCATTTGTTGTTGTTTTTTGTTGGTTTGTTTTTTAACTGTATTCAAAAACAAAAATTTCTGTGGTAGAAAGTGAAAAACGGAAACTTTTTTTTGTCTACATTATATTGAAATGTTTCATTACTGCAAACATTTTAAGAGATACTTATTATTGTTAACATCTTAACAGATACTCATAACTATCATAAAATGCTTCGAGCGGAAGTAGTGGTAGTAGTAGTGGAGTTTTGCATATGTGTGGTACCGATCGGGTATCCGTTACGGATCGGGTAGTGACAATACCACCGGGCCATTTTTTTCCCAACTTTATTGAAATTATAAAGTGAACAGTCAGTCATTCCAGTTCAATTTGTACAGTAGACATACAGAGCAAATAAGAGTAACAATAAACAGTACAATAAAATAAGACAGGTAAATAAAAAAGAAAGGAAAAAAAAGAGAGGGATGTGACAGACTTCATAACAACTTTGTACTTGAAGGTTGTAATTGTGACAGCTCATTTGTTAAAAATTTCTGAATGAATTTCAATCAGTGATAAACCTTTTTTATTTGAAGTTAATTTAAGAGAGTTTAAGTAATATTCAATTTTAATCAAGAACAAATTAAATGAAGGGGTTGAGTTTTGAAATTTACATTTATGTAAATGAAATTTCCCTAATAAGATATAAAGATTGACAATGGCACATACTTTTTTTTCTTTAGTTTCAAAATAAGTGATAATGTTCTTCCCTTCAATTTTGACTTCGTATGTTGTTTTGCACAGTATATAATTTTCAAGTTCTCTCCAAAATGTAGCACTATATGAAGAGCCATAAAACAAATGAGTTACACTTTCAAGTTCAGTTTTACAAAAGGTACATTTTCTATCAATGTCACAGAATCTTGAAATGTATGTGTTGGATGGATATATGTTATGTAGTATTTTCAAATGTAATTCTCTTACTTTGTTTGTAATACAAAATCTAAAAGGAACAAGCCATGCCTTATCCCAGCTGATATTTTCAAAAATAGCATTCCAAAAAAACTTTCCTCTTGGAGTTATTTTCTTAGCATTATACAAACATTCTCTAATATGTTTATTGGTGCACTTCTTGCTTAAGAGATCAATACCATTTATATAAAGAATGTTAACAGATGCATGTAGTGCGTTCTGTTTTTTGTAGCTTTTCATCAACTCAGTCAGTCCGCTGGGAACGGACTTTATTACTGAGCTAAAATCTTTAAATTTGATAGGGAATGTTTTTTCTGTAATAAAGTCCTTGTAACTAAGTAGTTGGCCTTCAGAGTCAAATAAGTCTTTTAAATAGATTATATTTTTATCAATCCAATTCTGCAAATAAAGTGATTTGTTCCTTTTAGTAATACATTCGTTATTCCAGATAATAGATCTATGTGGAGAAAAGTTATGTGAATAACATAGTTTCCAAGCCAACAATGCCTGTTGATGAAATGCAGACATTTTAACTGGTAACTTTGATATACTGTAATTACAAGACAATAAGAACTGTAAACCTCCAACATTTCTAAAAATATTATGTGGAATGAAATGCCATAATGATCCAGGAGATTTTAAGCATTCTTTTAGCCATTTCACCTTAAATGTATAGTTCAGGTCCATGAAGTCCAAAAGGCCAAAACCACCTTTATCTTTAGGTCCACAAAGCAATGATTTTTTTAGATGATGGTGCTTATTCTTCCATACAAGGTTAACAAATAAGTTATTAACATTTTTACACGTGGAGTCATACACATTAAGGGAAAGGGCTGGATACACAAATCTGGAAACACCTTCAGCTTTAGTCAAGAGGATTCTACCAAAAATTGATAAGTCTCTTTGGAGCCATAAATTCAATATAGTTTTAGTTTTTTCCATCCTGGGAGAGAAGTTGAGTTGTTGACGCTCCGTGTCATTCTTACACATATGAATACCAAGGTATTTAACACAGTTTTTGACAGGAATATCGTGTAAAGATTTGACATTTGATTGGTACAAACATAAAATTTCATATTTAGATTTGTTTAATTTTAATCCGGAGGCAGTTGAGAATTCGTCTATTAATGAAATAGCATTTTCAACCCTGATCTTTGTTTTTAAGAATAAAACGGTGTCATCTGCTAGTTGAGTCAATCTGATTTCTTTACCAAAAACAGATAAACCTTTAGTTATTGGGCTATTCAAAATATGTAATGAAAGTAGTTCAGCCACAATCAAAAATAAAAAAGGCGAAATTGGGCAACCCTGGCGAACAGATCTCATGACTGGAAATCTTTTAGTAGTATTTGGATATAGTATAACACAACTGTCAATATTTTTATAAAACATTTCGATAGTTGACACAAAGTTTGGACCAAAACCAAAAGTTTTGAGTGCTTTAAATAAGAAATAATGTTCTACCGTATCGAAAGCTTTATAAAAATCAAGAAACACAATAAGGGAATCATCATCTATATTATCAGAGTAGTCTAATAGGTCAAAAATAAGCCTTATGTTTGAACTGATATGGCGGTTGGTCATAAATCTTGTTTGCGTTTCAGCTATGATCTCATCAAGACTTTTTTAAAATCTTTTGGCATAGACCAATGAGATAATCTTATAATCTATGTTCAAAAGCGTGATAGGTCTCCAATTTTCTATAACAAGAAGATCTTTATCAGGTTTAGGAATTAAAGTTATAATACCCTGTTTCATGCTTGTGGACATTTCTTTTCTATCAAGGCATTCCTTAAATAATTCTAATAGAGGATCAACAATAATATCCCAGAAATGTAAATAAAATTCCACTGATAAACCATCATTACCTGGAGATTTGCCCTTTTTCATTGATCGAATTGCCTCTGAAATTTCTGATTTCGTTATGGGACGTTCACAATTAGTTTTAAAGTTTTCTGAGATAGTTGGTGCAAAATTTTTAACTGACTCTATAAATCTATCACAATCAGATTTGTATATATCATTGTAGAATGAGCCAACATGTTTTGAGATATCTAAATGATTAGTGGTTATGTTATTATCAATCTTAAGAGCAGATATATTGTATCTTCTTTGGTTTCGTTTCTCAAGAGCAAAAAAGTAACTAGAATTTCTTTCACCTAGTTCTAGCCATTTTGCTTTGGACCTTATAAAGGCCCCTTTAGCCATGTTAATATATGCATTATCTATTTCTTCCTTTAGTCTTTTCAATTTAATTTCTTCATCTTCTGACAGAGCATCTTTCTTCATTAATATATTTAATTCATACATAATACTGATTTCTTTAGTGTCATTTCTTTTTTTAATCTCTTTACTTCGCCTTATTGCCGCTTCCCTTACCTTGAATTTGAAAAATTCCCATTTTAGTGTGTGATTCATATTGGTATCCCCGAATATCTGTTCTGCCGTTTTTTCCACTATACTACAAAATGTATCATCATTCAATAAATTATTATTTAGCTTCCAAAAACCACGTAGTTTACTTTGACTTTGTTTATTGCCAACTAAGTGAATTGTGATCAATTTGTGATCAGTTAATGGAGCGTAAACATGAAGAAGATATTAACCACAAGTCAATTCTGGATTGTAGAGATCTATTTGCATTGCTCCAGGTAAACTCTTTTGTATCAGAGTTTAAGAATCTCCATACATCTATAACTGCAAGTTAATACCAACGGGCCATTAATAATCCGGTCTTTAAGTGATGACGTATGAACCCTGCTTCGGGTCAAAAGTACTCTGCGTTTATTAAGGCTGTTGGGTTTTTAACATGTCTTAATGTTTTGTATCTTGTTCTATTTAATCTGAACAAACCCCTAAAAAAGTCAGTGATCGACACTGTCTGATCGGCCTCTGTCGATTTTTATTACCAGTATTCATTTTAAAGCTCAATTTTTGAAACCTTATGATGTAACTATATGCAGCAGTACATTAATGACTAACCTTGTAGTGTGGATGGATTATCTCAGTTGTTCTCCCGACTGAAGTTTACAGCATCCTTGCGATTGGATTTGTCTCTAACCATCGGGAACCCTCATGTGGAACTGCTGTTTACTTTCCTGTCTTCATTTATGTCTGAAGTGATAGCAGAACTGTACGTTTTCATCTTTTCAGAAATCTCTCAGTCAGAACATGGTATATTATGTTTAGGTGGAAACTAGCGAGCTAACTTCCTGCTAACTTCTAACTCCATTAAATTTAATAAATTGTGTTTTCATGGATGTTACACCTGGTAGAGCAGCCACACTGATCATTTTATTAAAGATGAAAGAATTTAGACAGTTTTAACTCAGTGACAACACAGTGTTCATTTGACTTTGGGACCTGAAGCAGAGTTTGGATTTAGACCGGATTGACATTAAAATCGTCTCTGCGCTGAATATAATTGTATCTCACCCGCTTGCAGTATTTTTGACACACCTGTGTCAGAACAAAGTCTGATGAAACAACAAAACCCCCCAAACAAACAATAACAAACATGGAAGATGAAGTATTTTAACACAAACATTTGCCTATATTCATTTCGCCACCACGATTTTGCATTAATTCTCCTCATTAGGGAGTTATAGTATGTAACTAAAAACACTTTCTTGGTTTGTTTTAAATGCACCATAACAGATAATATCTGGACAGTAGGGCACTACTACTGTGTGAGTCTTTTTTGACAAGTTGTAATTATGACAACCCCCCCAAAATCAATAGTGAAGTACTTCAGAAGTCCTCACATCAGTGCTCTCTCTTAAATGAAGCAGTTTAACTAATTTATCTAATATTAGTAAACTAGCTTATTTTATCAATTGGTTTACAAGATTAGTGTTTTCATGAATAGCAAATAACAAGTGATTTCACAAAAGAACAAGATTACATACCTTTGGTGAAGTGCTCTTGTTTGGCTGTTGATGAATACAGAAAAATGACTGAACAAACTGACTGTTTAATATAACTCAGACTAATCAGGGGAGGATCTACTGTGGTGGCATGTGTCATCCTAAAATGATCTTTCATCACCCCTGGTGCCATCCTAGTTTTGCATATGATAACGTTGTTTATTTAAATAAGCGAGCCTTAACACTTAACGCTGAACTTCTAAAACGAAATCTATTGCATAATGCCTGCTCCCCCCCAGGGTAAAATTTCAAAGAAAGAAAAAGAGAGAGACAAAGCAAAAGACATCTAAAATGTAAAATTAAATTATCTTTGTCTTTATGTAGTGACAGTAGAGCACTGCTATCAGCATTCTGATTTATAATCTTGATCAAATTTTGTTCTTAACTCTGAAAGTCAACTGACTTCAATATTCTCAATACTAATGTGTCAAACAGGACTGGTCCCTGATCTTGATCCTACAGTTTTACCTTTCTTTGTTACATAGCTTGTATTTAGATAGCTTATACCTTATTATTGGCGTTTTGTTCTTCTGTTTTTTCGTTTGAAATGTTGATATTCTAGTGTTGTATCTTAGCTTTCTTGCTTTGGTTTATGTCAGCTGTTATTATTCCCAGCAGTAGTCACCCAAGTGTTCCTGTTTGTGCCTCTTTTTGTCTCATTTCTGTATCAACATCTTGACATCTTAGTGTTGTTTACAGTATCTCTGAAGTCCTGTTAAGTCTGGGTTTGTCTCTTTTGATTTTTTCTCTGTTTTACTTTGAAGGGTAATTTTTTTGGTCTCAGGTGTTTTAACCTTTTTTTAAAAAAAATACTTTTGTTTGCATTTTATTCCTCATGTGCTTGTTCTCCACAGACAACTCTTAGTGTATTTAGACTCTAGTCTATATTGTGTCGAGATGTCTGTTTTCTTCCAGTCTGTGTTCCTTGTGTATAAAGCCTGGTTTTTTTTTTTTTTTTTTTTTTTTTTTTTTTTTAGATGAATCTTCCAGCTTTTGTGCTTACTTTTTATATTTCTGTTACTACACCTTTTGGGACTAATTTTGTGCTCTTTGTATCAGCCAACAAAGATTTGCTTTTAGCACATACTTTAGTGCATTTGCATTTTGGCTCCTCAGCTTCAGTTATGACAGAAACAAGCTTGCGAAAACCCACAACGTCTTGCTACACATAACACAACAGCATGCAGCAAACCAAATGCTATCTGTGCTCTATTCATGATGGCCTTTTAGTTTTGCTTTGACTCTGTGAAAGAAGACTTTCAGATTTCAATCAACCTATGACCATAGTTGTTAATCAATGGTCATGACAATTTGCATATTATTGATCAAGAAACTGACCTCAGCCCATTGTTTACCAGTGCTAGTTTCAGTCATTATGCAAATGTACTGTTTATTTTGTAAACTGAAAACCTATGATTTCCCGCTTAGTAACATAAGTAGAACAGGATGTGCAAAATTCTTGTAAAGGTCTTTATAGCTATTTATTATGAGAACTATTTATAATTAGATTTCAGGGCTGTGTCCTGAGTCAGTTTCTCTTTTGCCTCTACACCAATGAATCAGAAATAGCCTAAGTTTAACTTTACTTAAATAACATCAAACTGATTGACATTCCTTTCTTCAGTAACTTTTTTGTTGTCCAAATAAACACATGCCACTTCCAAAAACTTTTTTTTGGAAATTTATATGCTTGATTGATTCATCAGTGCTCTTTCAAAAAAGAGAGACAAACTAAACAGAAGCTGCATTGTGCCAGGAATGCAAAAGTAAACTTCTGCAGAAAAAAGACAAAGGCAGAAACTTCTGAAGCAAGTTGAGTGATTTGTTTAGTTTCACGCTTGCTACTCTTTGTGGCTGCAGTGAGCTTGTTTATCATTCCCCATCTTTTGCAGCTTGATACTGCAACTTTCACATCATATTTCATGTTCAGTCTATAGCTTTACCGATATAGACTTCAGTGACAAAACAGCACAAAATTGTATGTCACAGAGATAGGATATGGAAAAGGGAGGCAAACCCTCAACTCTCTGCCCCATTATACTTCCTCTCCACACCACGATGCAATTCACTCACTGTT
The DNA here is from genome assembly GCF_013358895.1 of Oreochromis aureus. Taxonomy (NCBI): domain Eukaryota; kingdom Metazoa; phylum Chordata; class Actinopteri; order Cichliformes; family Cichlidae; genus Oreochromis; species Oreochromis aureus. The sequence goes on from NC_052952.1 coordinate 15,583,906, forward strand.
TGAGCTGCAAACTTTAGTCTGATGGTGGAATCAGTTGAACTTGTCTTACTCAGCAGGAGTAAAAAAGTCTTATCAAACACATTTGAGATCATATCTAAAGCTGCGGGGAGTTTGAGCTGGTCCATCCTCTTTTATCAGGTTCTGCTGCATGAAAGTGGTTTCCGTGGGTCATTTTATTGAATACATGGTGATCTCAAGAAGTGCAGAAAAGACGATGACTCCAAGACCACCTATGGCTTGGATGGCTCAGAAAGATTTAATTCCTTAATGGTACCTAAGTATCTTGGTATGTCAGCTAGGCAGCTTCCAACCCAGTGTCAGGTGATCTTAGTATCTGGCCTGTATAGTGTCTTGTTCCAACTTTGGATGCGTATATATTTGTAAATACTTCTTGTGGTAATGGGCACATTGCTGAGTGTACATGGGAGCCATATGCTGGTGGTGATGTCTCTTTCAAACATAACTGCCATTCCACAAGAACCTTGGCTACAATGTAAAAAGATTAACTCTGAGATGAGGGAAACACATGCTCTTTTTGTTGCCAAAAGACACCTAAAGAAAGAGGACTAAACTCTAAGTCAGTACCATGGTAACTAGGACACTAAATGTTTATCGAATTCCTCAGACTTTATTAGTCTCATTATTAGTCTCATTGTACCCAACAGCACAGCCATAGTGTTAATCTTGGAACCCAGAAACCTTGGTTCAACCTCCTGTCCTATATAATAGTAAATATTTTATAATAAATATAAATATAAGAAGAGATTAATGTGAGGAGAGGAATTGAGGACATGAAATTTGATTTAAGTTATATATAAGAATATGCCTATTGTCACGGTCAGCGAGGGCAGACCGTGTGGAGGGTGTTTGGAGGACCCAGGTGCGGACACAGACGAAGGAGGCAAAACGTTACCTCAACTCAAAGTGAGCCTTTATTAGGGCCGGTAAACAGTAAAGCAAACATAAACTATGGCAATGACCTAAACAAAGAGCCTAAACTGGGAAACAACTAAAGACTAAGACAAACTAAGACTCTGACTTGAACTGTAACTATGAGCTATGAACACGACATGAAAAAGCAAAGGACAGACTTCTGGACTGGTACATGAAAGGCTATGAAAACATGACAGGAGCAGATTATGAACATGACCAGAACAGAGACTGAAAAACTATGACTCATGACGTGTCGCTAGAATGACAGGAATGGTAACAGACGACACGACACAGACTGAATGAAACACAGAGACTAAATACCCACAAGGATGATTAGGGGAAGTGGAAGCACACGAGGAGAACAGCTGGCACACATGAACCTAATGACAGGACAGGGAAGTGAAACTACATATGATGAACAAGGAACACCGGACTCTTTCAAAGTAAAACAGGAAACATTGAGATTAAACATGACATGAACTTAACATAACCACACAGACATGAAACATGACAGGTAGACGCACGAACCAGGGAGACTGAGTACAGGCAGAGATGACAGAAACAACTAAGAAATAAAGGAGTAAACAGCAACCCAGAAATTAACTAGATCAAAATGAATACAAAAAAATACATAAAACTCAAACACTGGGTCACACGACCCAGTACCATATTTTACCATATAAAACTAAAGACTAAATAATTATACAAAGCTGCTGTTTTGTTAAACATAACATCATATCATGTATCTTATACAGTACATTAACAGGAGATAAGCTGTTATGCTAAATAATTACTATAAAATCTAATTATTCACATGGTGTTGTTAAAAAGGACTAAATGGACATACAGACCAAATACTCACTAGATAGTGTTTAAAGTGTCACTTTCCACTTAACCAAATCATACTTATAAAAATATGTAATACTTATTTTGAAATTACTGACTCGCTCTTTTTTTTCCAGGAAGTGGCATTTTACAATCACTTTTAGCTCTGTAATGGTACAAACTTGTACAGACATAAGAAACAAACAACATTAGCCATTTCCATTAAATTAACATTATAAGAGCAGTGAAGTAGCTATAAATATTTATTAGTCGGTGGTCGTCTCCATCACTGTCTTAAGAATGACATAAAGAAACAACAAAATTAAATCATTTTGTAATGTCTGTTTTCCAAAGCTCTCCTTTCACATGTGCATCCACACTATCAGTCAAAAGTTAAAAGTTTTTTAAAAGAACTTATTATCAAATAAAATGCTTTAGAGTATTTATTTATTTATGTTTGATATTTCTTTTATTTTTCTTTCTTTTTTTGCATTTAGACACAGACATAACAACAGAACTCAGTTTAACGCCAAAGAATTAAGAGAAGTTGTAATTCTGACAGCTTTAATTTGAAATATGTTACAAAGTCATCGTCCTTTAAAAGAAACACTAAAAAGCAGAATTTCACTGCAAGCAAAAGACAGGGGAACAGTGTGGGGCTGCTAACATCCTGTTTTGCAATCTTGCTCGTATAACTTTGACAGCTGTCTCGCTTTGGTTTTTGACCAGTGTAAAGTTACAAAATCAATTTGAGGAAACCACAAGCAATAAGACATAATAACATGGAGTCGAACATATTATTTAGCTTGTTCCATCTGTTCCTGATGTTTCTGCTATGAAGAGCATCCACATCAGATTTTAACCGACCAAAAATATTTCTCTGCTATCTAAAGCTTACTTGTGAGCTTTATTTTGATGTCCCTGAACTAAATTCACATCAGTTTAGATTTAGATTTTACTAAATCATTAGTAAATTTAAAGAAGTTTGTCTGCCTACTGCAATGTAAAGACTAGATGATATACATGTAACTTACACCTGCTGGGTTAGTTTTAACCTTATTTTTAATCTTAATTCAACTTGAATGTCATAGCATTTATCACTGTTTCCTCACATCAAGACGGTCTTGGGTTCAAATCCACCATCTGACCTTTCTATGTGGATTTAGCTTTACTTCTAAGTTTTATTTTAGATTGCCAACAGGAGTGAATGCGAGTGTGAATGGTTGCCTGTCTCTTTGTGTTAGCACTACACACAGAATGGCTAAGGTGTACTGTGCCTCTTGCCTGTGTCAGCTGGGATAGCATGAGAGGCAACCCGGAAAATGAATGGATAAGTGGATGAAGAAAATGAATGCATGGATGGACAGTTTCCTCTGTCAGACCAAAGCTAAAGCCTTAGCAGTTTCCTCCTGTCCAAAGTGAAAGACCCAGGATGTTATGGCATGCCATCTCCAATACCAGAGAACTGCCTGAGTCAGTTTCTCTTTTCCCTCCACACTAATGACTTGATCAGCCCTTCATCAATCACAGAATAGCTGACGTAGATGAAATGACCATAGTTGCACTGTTTAATGACAATAACTTAGTCACAGCCTAACAACACCTGAAGGTAATAGTTAGCTAAATGGAAAACCAGCATTTCAATAAGGAGAGATTAGAAAGAATGAACATGGTTTATTGATTAACAGAAATTAGAGGTGTTTGGCGGTTAGACTCCGATAGCCCGTCTCGACGGAACGGAACCTCAGCTGTGAAAGGGATTAGAGCAGGGCGCTGAAGAAAGAAAGAAAGCTCGGCAGTTCAGGCCTATGGGGAAGGGAACATCTGCACGTTAGGAGTAATGCATAGCACTGAGAGGCATAGCAAGCATAAGCACAGAGAAGAGTGAGAAACTGGGAATGTCTGAAAGGATCTCGAACAGGACTAAAGGCGAGTCTGCTGGATTGAGTAACAGACTGTCCGGAGCGTCGACTACACTTCCTGTGTAGTAGACACATTAGACAAGAACTGGACCACGCTGACTGATTTGTTCAATTAAAGTTATTAGAAGTTGTAACTCAGTTGTCTGCAGCTGTTGTGTTTTCAGGACTGCTGTCTTTTATCTGTGAATTATTTAGTATATAATCATTTCCATACTCTGATAAAAACTATATTAATAATTTTTGTGTCCTGTTTTTGGTGATTTATTAATGATAAATTATCACCCATGTTAGATGTCTTACAGATGGAATGAATTGATACACATGGAGTGTGAGACTGTTATTTATAAATGTACATTACAAAAAAAATCTTTGTTTTGTGCACAAATGGTCTCATAATATAAATCATGGTTAGCAAGAAAAGTCATAACTGTCATTATCATCATGTACTGAAGCCACCGAGGCCGAATAAAACTGACAGAAAGAGCTTATTCATGTGTTTGTTTAGACAAAGAAGAGAAGTTAAAAACTAAAAAAAAAATTGCACAAAGTAACTGCTACATCAAAAATAATAAAATCAAAGTTATCATATATACATTGTTCAAAAAAGTTAAAGGAACACTTATTAATTTGATTACAGCATCAAGTCAATTAAACTTCTGGGTTGTTGATCTGGTCATTTCTGCTCATTCAAGTAGCAGAAGGGGTTAATTAGTTTCAGCTGCTTTGGTATTTCTGAAATTAACAGCAGGTGGACTGTAATGTGCAATAATGGGATAAATCCTAAAACAGGAATGGATTTACATGTTGAGGCCCCTGGCATTTTCCCTTCTCATCATTTCTGGCTGTTTGTTCTGTAGTTTTGCATTTTGCTAGGGCCTCCAAATACAGGAAGAAGCTGCTGTGTGGCTATTGGAGAACATGGCTTGTTTATGGCTTGTCATCAGAAAGAGCATGGTTGTCGAAGCAGATGATTTTGTTAGAGTCTTGTTCAGTGTCCCTGAAGATGAAATATGGAGCACTGAAAATCAAAGCCACCACCCAAACACACAGACTTACATAGGATGCTTTGCGTACATTTCGGTGGTTCTGAGCCACACCACAGACACACATCTGTCCACACTGATCAACACCAGAATGTAGATAATGGTAAACATGTTCAGAAAGCTGATGGTGGTGTACAGCTTGCACATGAAGTTGCCAGAAGGCCAGAGGAATCCTGAAGCTATGTATGTCACACTCAGGGGAAGAAATGCAGTGAAGAGGAAGTCAGCCACAGCAAGGTTGAGGAACCAAACTGTGTTAACAGCTTTCTTCATCTTGAACCCATTCTGAGAAAAAAAACCTGCTGAATTTGGCTTTCAGAAAAAGTCTGAAACCAAAATGAGATCATCTGTATTTTCGAGTGGCTACCGTATGGGTTTTCTGTCAGCATCCTGTTTTGTAATCTAAACGAAGTCTCTTTATTAGCCGTGAAAGACGGCTGTAGTGAAACAAGTTTGAAAAAACACCTTGTGTGTCTTCAAAAAGTAACATGTGACTAAAACATCAACAGCATCAAGGTTGGATTCTTGTGGAAACATAACGTGAGGACTGAAGCTAAACTGATTTGTTTTAAAAAGATTTATTGAAAGAAACCTTTGCAAACAGATCAAAACCAGATTTGGACAAATGAGAAGGATTTCCCGTAATAATGTCAGTTTGCTTTTGTTTTTAATGCAACATTTCTAAAAATACTCTATGATCTCACAGGATGACGTTCATCCTACACACTCTGCTTTACCAGAAGTGGCTTTCACAACCACAGTTACTTTAAACATTACATTTAAGCCTGTGAGTTCTGAGCCATCATTGTTGAGGAATCTAACCCTACACGGAGTTTTGCTTTTTCTCAATTGTTGCGTTGTCAGCAGAGAATGTAACGATTCCTACTAACATGCATCAAAAATGACATTTTCTCCAAAAGATAAAGGTTATGGTTAGGGTTTAGGGTCATCGCCGATGCTGACTTATATATCTTATATATCTGACTTATATATCTTTATATTATATATCTTTATATTTTTAAAGCAAAACCTCATCTGCTGGTTAGGGGTAAATTAATATAATTTGTCTTCTGCAGTGTAAATGATAAATATGATCATATTTTTAGTCAGTCAACAGACAAACAAGTCGCTCTGTAACTGTAACGCTCTGTAAGTGTTTTGTGCACTCATGTTTGGATTATGATGGGAGGTGTAGGCTTATGAGTTGGGAAGCAGTTAAGCAAAAATAATTTATTGATGGCAATAATAGATTGGATTGTCCTTTAAGACAACCCCACTATGGTTTTTCTAAGAGGGAGAGGAAGAACGTGATGAAAATCAGGCTGTAGAAGCTGAGAGGAGGAATGAGGAGGGACAGGAAGTTAAGGAGGATTCTCAGATAGGAGGAGTGGAGACAACAGGAGGGAAAGAAGGGAAAAAGGTGGAGAGGAGGAGGCGGAAAAGGCAAGAGAGGAGTAGTACTGGTGAAATGGTTTATTCTAGGAAGAGAGCTGAGAGGCAGTGGCGTGTCTAGAAAATTTTTGTTGGGGGGGCCAGGTAGGGGCACAGATTTGGAGAAGGGTGGCAGATGTAATTGGCAGATAATGTTAAAAAAGATTCTACCAACCGTTAACCATAATTCAATAACCCTGTAAACCTAATAACTGAATTTGCTTTTGACTCTTATTAGAATGAGGTTTTAACCACTACGGTGCAAAGTTTTTAGATACTGCGTTGATGAAGTACAAGAGATACAATCAGTGCTTTGTCAGTGTTTACTCAGCATTCAAGGACAGCAATATTTGCATAGCATTTTTACTGACATATAGGGCACATATGTTTTGGGCAAAAACATTTTTGAATATTAAAATACAAACATTTTTAACATACAATTGGCAAATTAGCCAATGCAAAATTTTATCTGCCTATTAAAAAAAAGAAGATAATCTTCTCACAAACTGGTGTTTGATTTTGAAACAGGAAAAAAGTGGGGAAACAAATGAAAAGACTAACATTTGAATAAAACCTGAAAGCAAGTAAATACTTTCTATGCTGCCTTATGATAAACTTTGGTAATACTGATGTATAAAGAACAACACTGGCTGATGATGAAATACAGTCAGCTGGCATGGTGACACTGTCAGTAATAACCTGCAGGGCTGGACTGGGACAAAAAATTGGGCATTTTGACTACAGACTGGCCCACCAGGTATTAAAGCCATAAAGCCTTTGAATGAAAACAAACACTGTTGTGACAGTGATGTACACTGTCCTTTTGGTATATGTATGATTTCTATAAATTTTACATCAGATAAAAACTTTGTTCGCAAGATTCAGATAATTATTTAATAAAAGCTAGATATTTTAAATGAGAATAAGTAAGAAAAGTATTTCTTTGTGCCCCCTTTCCCTGTTAATACCCTACCTGGCCCTACCTGGCAAAACTTTGCTAGACCTGCCCCTGCACAGTTACCAGCTGTCAGCTACATAGAAAAGGATCCTGGTGTTATTTGTCTCTCCGAAACAGTTCATAACTTCCCTTCAACTCATTCATGTCACCTAAAAGTAAAACCTGTTTCTCCATCACCTGTTCAGCTCTGATGATTCAGTAAGGACATCTCCTGGTTTCACCACATATCCAAACCGACATCATGACCAGCAGCTTTACAGCTGTGGCTCCAGCAAACATCAGCTGATACTAGAAATTAATATTAAATAAATTCTAACAACAGCTGATCAAGCTTAAACGTGCTGCTGTTGTTTAGCGCGACATCTGCTGGTTTCCTCTTTCTGGCGCAAAGTGGGCGATAAACAAACAAGAGAAAAGCCAATCAGCTGATCATTGATCAGTTTCATGATTGAAGTAGCAACAGGAGAGGGAGGGAGAGAATGAGAGAAGAAGAGGCAGCTGTGCAGCAAAGACACAGAATAACTCCAGCTTTTGTGTCTTTTTTTTCATTCTAGTACGGGACAAACTGCTCAATCTGAAACGGGTAATATTTTCTCTGAATGAGGGACCAGTCCATTTTTAAGGAGCCATTGGAAACTCTATTAATTAACCTTATGAATAAAATAAAGTTCACTATCAGTAACATCCCAGCACCCACCCAGGTGTATATAAACTCCTCATGCTAGCTAGTACACAGTACGAGTTATTGTAACTGACTGTAAAAAGTCAGCACAACAAAAATAAACTCCACCTAAACTTGGTTTATATCTGACCCAGATAGACTGCAGGTCATAACTTCTTACCCGAAGTTCAGTTCACCTGACACTCGGACTGGCGGCTGCCTCGGGTCTCTCCTCCTCCTGCCTCCCCTTCCCTCATCCACCTGCTGGCCACCGCCAAACAACTGAGTTTTTACACATTGGCCAGCATCTGGCCAATCCACCACCTCTCATTGTTCATGCCGTTACAAAATAAATAAATAAATAAGTCATCAGCCCACAGGGCAAATGCCCGGTATGCTCGATGGCCCGTCCAGCTATGTTAAACTGTTAATCTTTCGCCGAAAAACTGTTTTCTGCGGTGCCTCTTTCGTGCTTGGCTCTCCTACCTTTGCTAACATGATGCTCATAGCCGATGCTGCATTCACCTACACTCGGATATCTGAGCTTCACTGTGAAAACATAATCGTACATTTGATATTTCATTGAATTTTATTGTTTTAGCTTCGGGGTGGCACCTGGGGTGGCCAGTCTGGTTGGGAGGGTGGCCTGTGCCCCCCCAGGCCACCCCGCTGGACACGCCACAGCTGAGAGGGTAAAAGAACAGATGCAGTCTCATGAATTTTCTCAGCCAGGAGGGCATACTTGAAATGTGCAATTCCCTTGTATTCTTATTCCTATTTATTTATCCCTTTCGTATACTTTATTTATATATGTCTCTGTATTTATATATGTGTATATATATAATATTCTGCTCACGTTCTGTAACTTCTGTCGGTGCTGTGCTTTTGGAAACCGAATTTCCCAGAGGAACCCACCCGAGGCATTAATAACGTTTTATCTTATCTTATCTTATCTTATCTTATCTTATCTTATCTTATCATAGTGAAAAGTTGATAGAGCAACAGGTGCCCTCTAAGTGTCCTTTATGGAAAAAGGTCATCAATGAAAGAGAGGAGGGGTCAGACAGGGGAGTAGGACTAAAGGGAGGAGGTGAGGGATGACAGGCAGTGAGGAAGAGGAGCTGTCAGAGTTAGACGTGTCAGGGTTAGAGACCAACTGTGAGGACAAAATTATTTCCTGAAAATATGAAAAATAAGAAAATGTTTCTCTGTTTTGCTGCTAATATAGGTGGGGTGAGAGCAGCCTTATTCAGTCGGATTAATACTAAGTTAGACTTTGTTGATTCAGATAAACTTTTGGTGCTGGGGGGCAAAAATAGTACTGTGAATCCCAGTCAGGATCAAATGGGGGGTTTTGAGTCACACCCACTTTCTGCAAGACTCTTGGGTAATATGTCTGAGCCCTTATTGACACATTTAGGTCTATGTACCCACATAGAAAAAGTTTGACGTAATACTACTACTACTACTACTACTACTAATAATAATCATAATACTACGAATAATAATAATAATATGTATATTTATTGATCCACATGGGGAAATTCCTCTCTGCATTTAACCCAGGAGCCAGGCTGGATCATTTTATATATCTTTCTGTTCATGCTAATAAAGTCTGAAATTTCTCCCTCGGTTTTTCAGACCATCATATGGTTTTGTTTGATTTTATGTTCTATCATCAAGAGTCCATAGGTCTGCACATTGCATTTTCAAAGTGAGGCATTTGTAAAATCTCTCTTTTTGTCTGGGTTCAGAGACTGGTAGGTAAAGAAACAGAAAAAGGAGGCCTTTGTATCTTCTGGGCTTGGTGGGATGTGGGGAAGGTACAGAATAGGTTATTTTGTCAGTAATACTCGGCTCTGTCGTCTGCAGAGCTGAAGAGGGTATGAGCTGATTTAGAAAAAGTATTAGTGGCTTGGAAGTATAAATTATGGGGAGGGGTTGGGGCTCTTGCAATGACAAAAGGCAGCAGTTGTTGACGCTCCGCAACAGTCTGGGAGTTCACCTGCTGGAAGAAGCAAAAGGGGAATGCACCAGAGCTAGAACCAATGTGTTCAAAGGAATAGATACGTCCAGCTCCTTTTTCTTTGTCTTTGAAAACAGAGTGGCTGAGAGGAAGACCATGCACTGCCTAAGTCTTGCCAGTGAGAGAATAATTGCAGATGTAAAGGTTATGTGCGAGGAAAGGGTTCAGTTTTACTTTGAATTATTTATTTAAAGCAGAACAAGACAAGAACTGGACCACACTGACTGATTTGTTCAATTAAAGTTATTAGAAGTTGTAAGTGTTATGGGTATTTCTCCAAAACATTCATTAATCATAATTGTTGATTCTCTGGTATATTTAATAAGAACACTACTACTACTACTAATAATAATACTAATAATAAATCATTCTTGAGAATTCTGCATTGCTAGCAATGCAATGGATCATTATTTCACAGGAGAGTATTATCAAGATGTGACAATAGCAAAAGTGGCCAGTAGGTGTCACTGTCAAGCTTGGTTTTAGATTGTTTTGAAACTTTTGCACAACGGCTTTGAATGTGTCATTTTCTTTTTACACAAAGCCTTGCTTTGCTCATTACTGGCAAACACTGAAGTTGCTCCAAGAACAAGTGCATGATCACTTACAGATAAGTGGGGAGCAGTGTTGGTCAAGTTACTTGAAAAAAGTAATCAGTAACTAATTACTGATTACTTCCCCCCAAAAGTAATCCCGTTACTTTACTGATTACTTATTTCCATAAGTAATTAGTTACTTAGTTACTTTTAAAAAACTTGATTTACAACCTGAATAGGTGATAAAGCGATAGATCTTTCAGCCCATTTCTACTTTTTCAGCATAATCCATCATATAAAATGTAATCAAATGGAAAAGTCTCTTTTTAAAATTTGTTTTATTAGTTTTAATCTTTTAACTTTATGCATCAAGTAAACATTAAATTATATGCAACATTCTCTGACTGGAAGAAATTTGTTTAACATTTAAACCTATTTTCTGCACATTCCAGCACATAAAATAAAACAGGTTTTTGTGTTTAAACTCAGTCTTTCAAACAGATGAAAGTAAAACACAGCAGAAAATAAGTAAAATCAAAGACTAGCGGTCCTGTTGCTCTATTTTCACCTGTATAGCAGGAGTGGGGTAGGCGTAGGTTTGCCCTGGTGCAGGTGTGCCGCAGCGGTCAGTGGAAGAATCCATGAGTTTGTATGTGAATTTCCCATTCGTGGTAGCGCACTCGGTGCTTGCTCGGAAGTTACAGGGGTTTTTCTCTGTAAAAGAAGTTTTCTTCCCACGCAGTGAACAGCGGACGCTAATGTTTTTGTCACTTTTACGGAATCAAACCCAAAGTAAGGTCAGTACTTCCACGCTTTAAAGCGCTGCATGCTCATACTCTCTCCCGCACTCAATATATTATCCATTCTTGATCTGCACACAGCTGTTGCCATAAACGTCGCACTCGCTCACGTCATTGTCATGAGACACTCACAAAAGAATCACGGTTTTAGTAATGCAGTAACGCAGCGTGCTTACAGGAAAGTAACGGTAATTTAATTACCTTTTGTACAATAGTAATCTGTTACTTTACTCGTTCTTGAAAAAAGAAATCGGCATGCGTTACTGTAATGGGCAGTAATGCGTTAATCTCTGGTGGGGACCAAGGACAGGAATCCAGGATACACACACACACACACACACACACACACACACACACACATATATGCAGTGACATGTAAAACAATAACATACAGTAAAACATATACGTATTCATTCCTCATGTTTGTCTTTATATTTGCTTTGAAGAAAAAGAAACATTTATGTCACAATAAAAACCTAAAAACTTTAACCCTTTAAAGGAAATCTGAAGTAGTTCCAGATTGAAATTGAGCTGCAATGACAATGATCTCAAACACATTGACATTGCAGTAAAAGCATACCTGTGTTTTGTGATGCAAATATGGTCATAATTATAATTTGTTTTACCAGTTAATTGGTGAAGAGGTCTTACTTACTTTAGTATTAAAAGAATTTAGATGGCTTTATGGAAATGTAATTGTGCAGCTTTGCCACAAGGGGAACTAAAGCTGGGTATGGTAGGCTGATGACCTGACAACAGATGAGAAAGAGCCTGCAGACAGAACACAACTTAGTTGTCTCATCTCTACCTTTACTGCCTAAAACAGGTTACTAGTGTGAGTTATCTAATCCAAATGCAATTCTAAAGATTGAAAACCTTTGTATGTGAATCTTAAGATATATAGAAAAGGACTCAAAGTAAACTGATCAGAGTGTTAACGATACTAAACGTTTTTGTTAAGGACTCTGTGAGATAATGCAGTTATTTTGTATATTTATAGACACAAAACAAAGTAACCATGTGGGTTAACAGTGTGATTTGATGTTGTGGTTTTTGTTACGAGAAAATTGTGGAGAAAAAGGTAAAAGAATGTGTACATGAGCATAAAGGATAAATAGGGAAATCTGTATAACAAAATGAAATAAAGGAAGCAGAACTCAGATCTCCTGTATCTACCTTTTTTGTATATTGTTACGACCCGTCTAGGGCCAGTCAATAACATGAGTGAGGTACTCGCCCCAGGTAAGCCAAGGCCAAAATAATAAACAAAAAAATCTACACAAATCCTGCACCCCAGACCTTACCAAAACAAAATCAAAAATAAAGACAGAGTCTGACCTCCTTAACTAATTCAAAACAGGAGAAAATGGGTGATCAAAAGAATCGGCAGCTCACCCCTACCCACTCCACTTCCACAACTTTCAAACAGCACTGCAGCCAGCAGCTGCCACAGGTACACTGCTGGGTCGTCAGGAGAAACGCGAAGACCACTCCCGCCGTGGCACTCCAGCCTCCTTTTAATGGGCGGGTCCTCCAGCTGGAACCAGTCACGACGGGGCGGTGTATCCACGCACCAATCGGAGCAGGGCCCTGGCACAGCTGAATAAACATAAACAGATACATTACCTTCACAGAATAAACACATGAAAGTGCAAGTTCGTAACAATATAAAACAGAGCCACCTGAAGGATTGTTACAGTTTTCCTCTTTAGGCTGCTGCCCTTTAACACTGAAGCGTTTATATAAAACAGCTCCCTCTGCTGGTATATGTAATGTGTTTTCTGTGATTTTAATAATGATTTCTCATCAAATGAGTTGTAGAACTAGCTGTTACGTTCCCCTAAAAGGGTCCAGGCGATTAGGAAAGTAACAAAAAGCGTCCGGTCGGAAAAAGGAGACAGAGAGGCAAAATGGTTAAATTAAAGAGTTTTATTAAAGTTTCTATTAATAACTCAACTAAAAGAGACGGATAAGCCACTATCACCATTTAAAGAAACAAAACAAAACTCAAGCGTCAGTCAGTAAACTGAAAAGTAAGTCAGAAAAGGGTTAGTAACCAAACACAGTCCTCTCCGCCAAGTAGGAGCAAACAATCACAAGCTTCAGCTCACTAGCTGCAACCACCAAACACTCACACAGCTCACTAGGTAAAACCCCTCACATGGCACTCTGGTACCAGAGCTCACTCACCTTTTTCTGCCCTTAAATACCTTTAATTGCTGATGTGAGTCAGCTGTACAAAAGAAAAGGTGGCACCTAAGGCAGGAGAGATGGTAGGACATGCCCACACAGGTAACTTCAGGAGGAGGCACTGCTAGGGCCGTAACACTGGCACACAAATTCCTCTTGAAAAATTCATATTAGGAAAAGGATTTTGTTTAGTTGACTCATGAAGTGATTAAGATGTAAGCTGTAGCACTGTATCCATATATATCTATATCCATCTATGGCATAAAATAGTTTATTAATGTGTGACAAACGATACTACTAATGAAGCACCATCAGAACTAATGAAGCACCACTCTCATGTTTCGCAGGTGGGACGCAGATAGACTCAAAGGCAGGCTGACATAGACTGAATAAAAGAGTTCAGGGTCACAAAGTCCATTCCGTGAAACAGCGAAGTAATCTGCAAGTTCCCAATAAAGAAGTAAGGGGAGGACAAGGAAGACCACTGGAAAGAAAACGCAGTTATATGCCAACAATAAGGGGATAATGGGGGGGAGTTTAACTGAATACCAGAAGGCACAAAAAACTATCAAAATGAAACAGGAAATCAAGACAAGAAACACAGAGACAACACAGAGTTCTGAAATTAGGAAGGTGAAAACAGGACAGACAGGATAAACTTAAAATTAATGAACAAACTTTGGACACAGAGAAAACTAGGTTCTAAAAAAAAGTAAAACTAAGAAAACGTAAACACAAAACTGAGACAACCAGAAAGAAAACAATCAATTTCCACAATTTGTAAATAAAAGTACAAACCCCATAATAAATAAACACAAATACAAAAATTATTGTGAAAATCAAAACTTGGGCAAAAGACACAGGGACCGAGACAATCACAGGTAGTATAGATGGATATATTTAGTTGCTCCTGCCAAATGTTTGTCACTTGTTTCAGGTACATATGTAGAATACTGTGCGTAATAGGCATCGTATTATTTTGTCTTTTGATTAAGAATGTTAAAAGTTACACTAAAATATTTTAGCATTCCAAAGTGTTTCAGATGCCCCAAAATTTCACTTGCTGTACAATATCACAGTAATAATATATAATATACTTAAAAAAAAAAGAATGCTTTTGATCAACAATCCTAAAATTCATGTTATTAAATCAAAAGAGATTAACTCTATAATTTGAGAGGATCCATGTATTTAAAGAAAAGTTTATTTGTTAGACACAGTTAAAGTCACTATGTACAGTACAATGTATTTATCTCTTTAATCACATTACAACTGTGTGACAGACACTGACTTTGTATTCTTCTGATTGGCTGTATTTGTATAGATATAAGAGCGAGGAACTTCTTCCTGGAAGGCAGTCTCCAAGATGTTGTGGATAGATTTGTGGACTTGATTCTTAAAATCCTGGCCCATGAACACATACAGCAGTGGATTCAGGCAGCTGTTGAGATAAGTCAAACAGCGGGCGAGAGGGATCCCGATAGCCAGGACATACACTAATGTTCCACTTGTAGTAGTAGATCTGTGTTTCTCAAGTAGAATTAGATCCATAATGCGAATGGGAGCCCAGCACAGAAAGAAAGCAATGATTATGGCAGTGATGATCTTTAAAGTGTGACTTGATTTCCTTGCCAGAGTGCTGCTTCTTCTCAGACGATGGATTATGACGGCATAACAGGAGACGATGACAGAGAAGGGGACTGCAAATCCCAGGAGAAAGCGGTTGACTAATGTCAGCTGAATGAAAGATGATGGTTTAAAGTCATCATGAAGAGTAAACTTGTTGAAGCAGATGATTTTGGCTTTAGTGTCATTCATTTCCTTTGTTTCTATAAAGAAAAAAAATCCAATGCTGTATATCAGATTCACCATCCAAACAGACAGACTCACATAGGATGCCTTACGTACATTTCGGTGGTTGTGAGCCCAGACCGGCCACACCACAGAAACACACCTGTCCACACTGATCACCACCAGAATCCAGACACTAACAGATACGTAAAGAGAGCGTAAAGCGGTGGTTAGCTTGCACATGACTTGGCCAAAAGGCCAATGAGACTGTAACAGGTATGGCACGGCAATGGGAAGAAATGCACAAAAGAAGAAGTCGGCCACAGCAAGGTTGAGAAACCAAACTGCATTAACAGTTTTCTTCATCTTGAACCCAGCCACCCAGATAACAACTCCATTTCCGGGCACACCGAGGACAAAGACCAGGGAGAGAAAAATGGCAGACATAATGTTGAGAGAATGTCTCAACTCAGCATACTGGTAAACAGGTGCAGTGGTTGTGTTGAATTGATGAAAAGATCTAGTGGTCATCTCCATCACTGCCTTGGGACCTGCAGTGGTATAAAAAAAAAACAAAAGATAAATGCATAATGTAAAATTCATCTTTCATTTTTTGTTTCTATTACAACTAATTGCATTGAATATTTAGCTATTTTTTCAATTGGTACTTAATGTCTAGTTAGTTGTAAATAAATCTTAAACACTAACTGTTTCAATTAAACACTGACTGCATTTAGCAGTGAAGGGTCAGATCCCACATAGCAGACAGGTCTGGCCTGGATCTGGTCTCAAGCCGGCACTGCTGGGTGACTTCTGGCATGATAAGTGGTCATACATATATGGGCCAGGCCTGGGGTAGATGGCACTGTTTATGTGATGGCATGGCACATCTGGCCCAATTGTGGTTTGGTTTATGTGGCCCAGGTTCATAGAAAACAGGTCTTCCCTGGATCCGGCATCAAGCTGGCACTTCTGACCGACTGGTGTCATGGCAGGGTGTACGTCAACCAGATGTTGGCTAGGTCTGGCAATAATGGCACTATTTATGTTCCTATTTTCCTATTTTAGTTAGAAGACCCCAATGCCATGTTGCAATGCAAGCGCGCGTTGCAACTTCTTATCTGGTGCGCGTCTTTTATTTTGACAGCGCATGCACACCTGCGGACCACTTATGTGCACCCCTGTGAATAGAGCACTTTGAGTAATCCGGGAGAGTAGAAAGCGCCATATAAGAATCAGTCCATTCACTGTGTGAACAGAGTTTCGGCATGTTACTTTTGCACTATTGTGTTTTTATTATATGGCTTGATCAAGGTACACATTAGGCTGACATCTGGGGCCAGAGCTGAAACTGTTCTCGGCCAGCAGTGTGTCTGCAACTGGCCTTGTGCTGGTCCATGCATGGGCCACCTCTGGCAAACCAGATCTGGGTCACCAAAGAGCCATCATTCTTTGCAGTATGTGTGCCATGTGTAAGCACATTGTGTGGGCCATACCTATTTTGCTATGTGGGATAGCTCAGATGTAATCAAGGCTATGAAAGTGGCACATAAAAAATTTGTATAGCTTTTGTGGTATAGATTTTTTCATGATAGAAGACCATGAACAGTGACAAATTCATTTACAGATTTTGAAAATGAATTAGTTCTAGACTTCAGTAGTAATGAGATAAGTAAAAGGAAGACTTAAAGAGTGAAGATAATGAATCAGATTATATGTTATATCAAGGAAGACTGATTTTTAAACGATTACATGGCATTAAAGGAGGTAGTGTTGTTTTTTTACGACATGTATACACATTGATATAACATATTTAATGGTGTCACTATGTTGAGTATGTTGAGTTGAGTATTTGACCAAAAAGCTCAAGTTGTGTTGGACCTATATACACAAGTTAACTGTGGTCTACATTTATATCATATGTTACACTACTTATGCATAAACACCTGTTGCTGCACAGCTGTTGTTTTGCAGACTGATAATTCATATAAAGAGGTAGTTTAGATAGTTTTATGTCTGGTTTTAACAGGTTCATGGCTCATGTTTCTAAAAAGAGGATTATTATTATTATTATTATTATTATTATTATTATTATTATTATTATTATTATTATTATTATTATTATTAATAATAATAATAATAATAATAATAATAATAATAACATACACGAAGTAAAACATTGAGTCAATCAAAATTAAGGGACATGACTGGAATACAACTATAACTGAAAGTGACTAATGATGTTATCAGTCTGTGAGAGGTGTAGGAAAATGAGGTCATGGACATTTTGTATTTCTTTGTCTGCCATGATGTATCACTCATGAAGCAGCATCTATAACTTTGTCAGTTTTGTTGCTTTGTGTTGACTGACAACCCTGAGAAGTCAGCGCTCAGTTAGCTAAAAGAATTAAGAATCACAGGGTGACTTTTTAAATAAAGATTAATTAGTGTCACCCTCTGTACTTTAATGTGAATATGTGTAAAATATGACATTTGTAGCCAGTTACATACGTCATATTTTAACAGTGTTGTTGGGTGAGGTTTCAGACAGATTCAGAACAAGCTGAGCAATTTGATTTCACGAAGTCAAAAACCAAATTGTGTGAAGTTGCCTATCCATTATGTCTGACAGAGTGAAACCAAAATAAAAAGAGGATAATGAAGAATCTCTGGCACTCAATAGACGTATGTCACTGCTTGGACCATATTATAGAAGTTGGTGTGTGTATGTGTTCATTTATATTTGCATGCAGGTTGCTACATATAAATTCAATACTGCTGGTCACATATATTTCATTTGTGAAAACTTCAAACTCTTTGACTCAGAGGGTTTTAAATTCCATATGCAGTAAATAGCTGTTTTTATATGAAAAATAGTAATTTCGCCAAATTTTACATGATTACAATACATTGGTTCTTAAAAGTCATAGTTACACACAAGAAGGCTTATTTCACCAACCTGACCGCTGAGTCTACCACTCATGTCACTAAATGTAACAATTAGTGGATCATTTGCTTTGATCAGTGTAGTTAATTTAGTCATTCTCTTGTATTTAATCTATTTAAATGTGTTTGTTTTCTCCTTTTAATGAGAATTACATTGGAATTATGTTAAAACTCACCATCTTCACAAAAGCGGTGCTCTTTCTTAAAGAAAACAGTCTAGCTTATATACTTAACCTTAACAAATTAGTTGAGTTTATTATTGACAACGTTACAGCAGCAAAATAATAAATATTATTTACCTTTAGTAAAGCTCTGTTGTTGGTTGTTGATGAATCCACTCCAGAAGAGTCACTGATCAAACTTTGACACATTAATATAAAGGAGGTATGTTCAACCCATTCTGAGAAAAAAACCTGATGGATTTGGCTTTCAGAAGAAGTCTGAAACCAAAATGAGATCATCTGTGTTTTCGAGTGGCTACCGTATGGGTTTTCTGTCAGCATCCTGTTTTGTAATCTAAACGAAGTCTCTTTATTAGCCGTGAAAGACGGCTGTAGTGAAGCATGTTTGAACACCTTGTGTGTCTTCAAAAAGTAACATGTGACTAAAACATCAACAGCATCAAGGTTGGATTCTTGTGGAAACATAACGTGAAGATTGAAGCTATACAAAGAATGTAATGATTCCTACTAACATGCATCAAAAATGACATTTTCTCCAAAACATAAAGGTTATGGTTAGGGTTTAGCTTCATCGCCGATGCTGACTTATATATCTTTATATTTTTAAAGCAAAGTATAACAAGGCCTCATCTGCTGGTTAGGGGTAAATTAATATAATTTGTCTTCTGCAGTGTAAATGATAAATATGATCATATTTTTAGTCAGTCAACAGACAAACAAGTCGCTCTGTAACTGTAACGCTCTGTAAGTGTTTTGTGCACGCATGTTTGGATTATGATGGGAGGTGTAGGCTTATGAGTTGGGAAGCAGTTAAGCAAAAATAATTTATTGATGGCAATAGTAGATTGGATTGTCCTTTAAGACAACCCCCACTATGGTTTTTCTAAGAGGGGAGAGGAAGAACGTGATGAAAATCAGGCTGTAGAAGCTGAGAGGAGGAATGAGGAGGGACAGGAAGTTAAGGAGGATTCTCAGATAGGAGGGAGTGGAGACAACAGGAGGGAAAGAAGGGAAAAAGGTGGAGAGGAGGAGGCGGAAAAGGCAAGAGAGGAGTAGTACTGGTGAAATGGTTTACTCTAGGAAGAGAGCTGAGAGGGTAAAAAAAAAAACAGTTGCAGTCTCGTGAATTTTCTCAGCCTGGGGGGCATAGTGAAAAGTTGGTAGAGCAACAGGTGCCCTCTAAGTGTACTTTACGGAAAAAGGTAATCGTTAATGAAAGAGGGGAGGGGTCAGACAGGGGAGTAGGAAAAAAGGGTGGAGGTGAGGATGACAGGCAGTGAGGAAGAAGAGCTGTCAGAATTAGACGTGTCAGGGTTAGAGACCAACTGTGAGGACAAAATTATTTCCTGAAAATATGAAAAATAAGAAAATGTTTCTCTGTTTTGCTCCTAATATAGGTGGGGTGAGAGCAGCCTTATTCAGTCGGATTAATACTAAGTTAGACTTTGTTGATTCAGATAAACTTTTGGTGCTGTGAATCCCAGTCAGGATCAAATGGGAGGTTTTGAGCCACACCCACTTTCTGCAAGACTCTTGGGTAATATGCTGAGAGTCTGAGGACTTATTGACACATTTAGGTCTATGTACCTACATAAAACAAGTTTCACATAATTATAATAATAATAATAATAATAATAATGTATACTTTATTGATCCCCATGGGGAAATTCCTCTCTGTATTTAACCCAGGAGCCAGGCTGGATCATTTTCATATATCTGCTGTTCATTCTAATAAAGTCTGAAATTTCTCTCTCGGGTTTTTCAGACCATCATATGGTTTTGTTTGATTTTATGTTCTATCAACAAGAGTCCATAGGTCTGCACATTGCATTTTCAAAGTGAGGCATTTGTAAAATCTCTCTTTTTGTCTAGGTTCAGAGACTGGTAGGTAAAGAAACAGAAAAAGGAGGCCTTTGTATCTTTCTGGGCTTGGTGGGATGTGGGGAAGGTACAGAATAGGTTATTTTGTCAGTAATACTCGGCTCTGTCCTCTGCAGAGCTGAAGAGGGTATGAGCTGATTTAGAAAAAAGTATTAGTGGCTTGGAAGTATAAATTATGGGGGAGGGGTTGGGGCTCTTGCAATGACAAAAGGCAGCAGTTGTTGACGCTCTGCAACAGTCTGGGAGTTCACCTGCTGGAAGAAGCAAAAGGGGCATGCACCAGAGCTAGAACCAATGTGTTCAAAGGAATAGATACGTCCAGCTCCTTTTTCTTTGTCCTTGAAGAGAGAGTGGCTGAGAGGAAGATCATGCGCTGCCTAAGTCTTGCCAGTGAGAGAATAATTGCAGATGTAAAGGATATGTGCGAGGAAAGAGTTCAGTTTTACTTTGAATTATTTATTTAAAGCAGAACAATGCGACAGTGACTTTCTCCTGTCAGACATTCCTCAAATCTCTTACTCTGACAAGACTTTCCTGGATGGACCTGTGCTTCCTGATGAACTGCTAACAGCTTTGTCTCAGATGGCCATGGCGCAGGCTCCCAGGATAGAGTTTTTGAGACATTATTGTAGAAGATCTGCAAAGGAGTCATATTTGAGTGCATTAGGACTGGAGAACTTCCACTGAGTTCTAAGAGGGCTGTTCTGACCTTCCCACCTAAGAAAGGAGACCTAATGGCTCTTAAAAACTGGAGGCAAGCAGCCTTATTGACAGTGGACTATAAGCTGATTACTAAGCTTCTGGCAAATCATCTAAAACTTTGTTTAGGCTCTGTTATTCATAGGGATCAATCATACTGTGTCCAGGTGCCAGTGCTGCTAGCTGACGCTGAGTGCTAGAGAGGCACGATGGCAGGATGGCTCTGTTAGGTGAACTTTGGGTTTAATAAAGAAAAGTGAGACAGGTGGAAATGTAACATACTGTATATGAAAGAAACTACTTCACTTTCCTAATATTGGTTAGCTACTTAATTTCTAATAGATAATATTGTGTTTTTGTTATTTTAGTCAACATCTATTGTGCAGTCAGACCTTTTATACATATGTATACTAAATGACTTATCTGCAGGCCTGGTGCCAGGCCAAACAGATAAAAGCTTTGGCTCAGGCCAGCTTAGTCAAACTCCAGTAAATATGAAGTCTACTAAAAACATTTATGCTCTACAAATGACAGATGTTTTAACTTATCACACAACTCACGAAGTATCCTGTCTCCTTCTCCTTAATTATAATAATGCCAGTGACAACATATTCCAGAAATTAATGGCCAGGCCTGAGGCTTGGGGACGCCATGAGCAGCTGCACTGTGGATTTTGAGCTTCTCACAGGCAGATTGCAAAATGTGCGCAGCAACAAAGGCTGTTGAGCAGATAGTCCAGTTCATATGCACACTTGAAAAAACTTCCTCTTTCAAAGTTCTGTACAATAAAATACCAACGTCATTAAAATAAAAACGAACAACATATGATGCAAATGTTCTTTGAAACTTATTTAACACACTGTACTCCTTTTAAATGGAATTCCAATTTTTTTCTAAATATTATAAGCGTTATTAATTACATTTTAAAATATATTACCCCCACCCAAAACACCAAACACATAAACAAACAAAACAACAACAACAACAACAACAACAAAACCCATCTCATCCCAAAAATTTACCCAGTCCAAAGTTTAAATGTTGAATGTCATATTGATGTACAGATTGTGGACCAAGTTCGGATGATGTATAGACGTACAGAATTGGTCATGGACTGACGGACCCAATATAGACATGACCTGCATATCTATCCAACATCCAGTGTTTAGTGTGTAACTACAAAGGAATTGGCAAGGCTAGGACGCACTTGTTGCCAACACACTGACTGGTGAAGTTACTGTAGTCATCTAACTGGAAAAACCTCGAGGATATGAATATTTTCTATTTTTGTCCCTTAACAACATGTTGCTGTAATTTCACAGCAGTTTGAAACAACTATGGAAAGGAAACACAATTTGTATGTATTCCTATAAAAAAGAACTTATTCTAAAATAAAATGCTTTAGAGTATTTATTTATTTATGTTTGATGTTTCTTTTTTTTGTCTTTCTTTTTTTGCATTTAGACGCAGACATAACAACGGAACTCAGTTTAACCACCAAAGAATTAAGAGAAGTTGTAATTCTGAATTGAATTCTGATTTGAAATATGTTACAAAGTCATCGTCCTTACAAAAGAAACACCAAAAAAGCAGAATTTCACTGGAAGCAAAAGACAGGGGAACAGTGTGGGGCTGCTAACATCCTGTTTTGCAATGTTGCTCGTATAACTTCAACAGTTAGCTGTCTCGTTTTGGTTTTTGACCAGTGTAAAGTTACAAAATCAATTTGAGGAAACCCACAACCAATAAGACATAATAACATAGAGTCGAATATACTATTTAGCTTGTTCCATCTGTTCCTGATGTTTCTGCTATGAAGAGCATCCACATCAGATTTTAACTGACCAAAAATATTTCTCTGCTATCTAAAGCTTACTTGTGAGCTTTATTTTGATGTCCCTGAACTAAATTCACATCAGTTTAGATTTAGATTTTACTAAATCATTAGTAAATTTAAAGAAGTTTGTCTGCCTACTGCAATGTAAAAACTAGATGATATACATGTAGCTTACACCTGCTGGGTTAGTTTTAACCTTATTTTTAATCTTAATTCAACTTGAATGTCATAGCATTTATTACTGTTTCCTCACATCAAGACGGTCTTGGGTTCAAATCCACCATCTGACCTTTCTATGTGGATTTAGCTTTAGATTGCCAACAGGAGTGAATGCGAGTGTGAATGGTTGCCTGTCTCTTTGTGTTAGCACTACACACAGAATGGCTAAGGTGTACTGTGCCTCTTGCCTGTGGCAGCTGGGATAGCATGAGAGGCAACCCGGATAATGAATGGATAAGTGGATGAAGAAAATGAATGCATGGATGGACAGTTTCCTCTGTCAGACCAAAGCTAAAGCCTTAGCAGTTTCCTCCTGTCCAAAATGAAAGACCCAGGATGTTATGGCGTGCCATCTCCAATACCAGAGAACCGCCTGAGTCAGTTTCTCTTTTCCCTCCACACTAATGACTTGATCAGCCCTTCATCAATCACAGAATAGCTGACGTAGATGAAATGACCATAGTTGCACTGTTTAATGACAATAACTTAGTCACAGCCTAACAACACCTGAAGGTAATAGTTAGCTAAATGGAAAACCAGCATTTCAATAAGGAGAGATTGCCGGATGTCGCACTAAACAACAGCAGCACGTTTAAGCTTGGTCAGCTGTTGTTAGAATTTATTAATATTAATTTCTAGTATCAGCTGATGTTTGCTGGAGCCACAGCTGTAAAAGCTGCTGGTCATGATGTCGGTTTGTATATCTGTAGAGAGGGAAACATGAAGATGAAACCAGGAGATGTCGTTACTGAATCATCAGAGCTGAACAGGTAAGGGAGAAACAGGTTTACCTTTTTGGTGACATGAATGAGTTGAAGGGAAGTTATGAACTGTTTCTGAGAGACAAATAACACCAGGATCCTTTTCTAGCTGGTAACTGTGCAGGGGCGGGTCTAGTAAAGTTTTGCCAGGGGGCCAGGTAGGGCATTAACAGGGAAAGGGGGGCACAAAGAAATACTTCTCTTTCTTATTCTCATTTAAAATGTCTGGCTGTTATTAAATAATTATCTGAAGCTTACAACCAAAGTTTTTATCTGACATAAAATGAATAGAAATCATACATTTACCAACAAGACAGTGTACATCACTGTCACAACAGCGTTTGTTTTCATTGAAAGGCTTTATGGCTTTAATATCTGGGGGGCCGGTCTTTAGTCAAATGCATCCATAGACTCGAGACACAATGCATTTTTGGGACTTTCAGGTGTATGGACCAATGTTTTATTTTCTGATCAAACCAGAAATCTTTAATGAGCAGCTAGATTTGTCTCGCATTTAACTGGCTGAGTTAATGCCAGTTAATGCGACATCGAAGCAGCTGGAATCCACAGCTGTGCATGTTCATGGAGCTTGCATTTTCACCTGCTGGACATCACTACCTGACAAGTGTAACTGTCTTCAGAACACTGCAGAGGCCTTATTGACAGTATTTGGCTCTACATATCTGTGTGAGCAGATTTTCTCTCACATGAGTGTCCTCAGGTAGCCGTCTGAATGTTGGACACTCGGAGACCTGTGTCTCTGAGTGGGAGACCAGAGATCACATTAACATGTGTGTCTCTGTATTAACAAACATACCATATTGGCCCAGTTTAATTTTCTTATCATTGTTGTGAGGAGACCATAAATAGCATTTGTATTTTCTGTTGTACAGTTCATTTGCTGTTACGGAGTTCTTGTTATGAATAAAAAGTGTCTTTTTTTTGTTTCAAAATAGCTGATAACGATTCGCTGATAGCTGCCAACATCTGCAAACAAATATAATTCTATAAAGTGGTTCTATATACTGTGTAACTGTTCATATAGAGCGTTATTAAATTTATTGCTAATGCAATCATATGGCACACTGACTTCTGAGGAAACTTTAAATGGCACTCGCCATCAGGAAGGTTGCCGACCCCTGCTTTAGAGTATTTATTTATTTATGTTTGATGTTTCTTTTTTTTCTTTCTTTTTTGCATTTAGACGCAGGCATAACAACAGAACTCACTTTAACCACCAAAGAATTAAGAGAAGTTGTAATTCTGACAGCTATTATTTGAAATATGTTACAAAGTCATCGTCCTTACAAAAGAAACACCAAAAAAGCAGAATTTCACTGCAAGCAAAAGACAGGGGAACAGTGTGGGGCTGCTAACATCCTGTTTTGCAATCTTGCTCGTATAACTTTGACAGCTGTCTCGCTTTGGTTTTTGACCAGTGTAAAGTTACAAAATCAATTTGAGGAAACCCACAAACAATAAGACATAATAGCATAGCTATTTAGCTTGTTCCATCTGTTCCTGATGTTTCTGCTATGAAGAGCATCCACATCAGATTTTAACTGACCAAAAATATTTCTCTGCCATCTAAAGCTTACTTGTGAGCTTCAATTTGATCTCCCTGAACTAAATTCACATCAGTTTAGATTTAGATTTTACTAAATCATTAGTAAATTTAAAGAAGTTTGTCTGCCTACTGCAATGTAAAGACTAGATGATAAACATGTAACTTACACCTGCTGGGTTAGTTTTAACCTTATTTTTAATCTTAATTCAACTTGAATGTCATAGCATTTATTACTGTTTCCTCACATCAAGACGGTCTTGGGTTCAAATCCACCATCTGACCTTTCTATGTGGATTTAGCTTTAGATTGCCAACAGGAGTGAATGCGAGTGTGAATGGTTGCCTGTCTCTTTGTGTTAGCGCTACACACAGAATGGCTAAGGTGTACTGTGCCTCTTGCCTGTGGCAGCTGGGATAGCATGAGAGGCAACCCGGATAATGAATGGATAAGTGGATGAAGAAAATGAATGCATGGATGGACAGTTTCCTCTGTCAGACCAAAGCTAAACCCTTAGCAGTTTCCTCCTGTCCAAAGTGAAAGACCCAGGATGTTATGGCATGCCATCGCCAACACCAGAGAACCGCCTGAGTCAGTTTCTCTTTTCCCTCCACACTAATGACTTGATCAGCCCTTCATCAATCACAGAATAGCTGATGTAGATGAAATGACCATAGTTGCACTGTTTAATGACAATAACTTAGTCACAGCCTAACAACACCTGAAGGTAATAGTTAGCTAAATGGAAAACCAGCATTTCAATAAGGAGAGATTAGAAAGAATGAACATGGTTTATTGATTAACAGAAATTAGAGGTGTTTGGCGGTTAGACTCCGATAGCCCGTCTTGACGGAACGGAACCTCAGCTGTGAAAGGGATTAGAGCAGGGCGCCGAAGAAAGAAAGAAAGCTCGGCAGTTCAGGCCTATGGGAAAGAGAACATCTGCATGTTAGGAGTAATGCATAGCACTGAGAGGTATAGCAAGCATAAGCACCGAGAAGAGTGAGAAACTGGGAAGGTCTGAAAGGATCTCGAACAGGACTAAAGACGAGTCTGCTGGATTGAGTAACAGACTGTCCGGAGCATCAGCATGAATGTTGGGTCCGGTGGCCACCTTCCAGTGCCATTCGATCAGAAGATGTCAAGTTCAGGAGAGAGGTAGAGCTTGGGTTAAGGCACAGCGCTGCAGATGGCCAACAGGGAGCAGAGAGCTGTGGAGGCTGAAAGATGCAGAAAGGAAATAAGAACTTCAATGGTGTGGGCCCGCTGATGGCTGACAGAACAGAATACCTGCAGAAGGCTGAAATTGCAAGTGCAAGAGCCCAGCTTAGACTCGGGGCTGCTGATGGCCAAGAGAGATAAATCATGCACAGGCTTAAAATGCAACCCCACAGGTCCAAATGACTCCACAAAATCCCGCTCATGAACATTGATAAGCTAACAGGCAGTGAGTCATCCCTCTCCAGCGGAAGTTATTCCAAAGAGAATCTGCACAAACAAAGACAACGGGTAAGTATTCTTTCAAGTACAAGGTGAACAAGCAAGCATGCGAAGGAGCCAGGCTTCACTAACTGCATGTAGTACAATGATTCAGCAAAGACTGAAGATCAGTGCTTCTAAACAAGGACATCAGAGAGAGAAACAATCACAACACATGCAGTCGCATGGACAAGTACAAATGTGTTGAATTGATTCTAACATTTACACTCCTAATGCCTGGAAATGTTAAATTAGCCAGAAGAGTGGTCATACAAGACAAATCTCATTGTAACATGCATTTGTATAATATACATCACCAAATTAGTCTGAAATGTTCTTTTTGAGTAAGAAAAGTGTTCTAGATAGCATATGTCTTTTGCCAAATGGCGGCACTTCTCGCTCTTTTCCTGTCATTCACTGAAGACTCACAGCTTGCAGCAGATGAATTGGAGGAACTGGAATTTGTGGGGAAATGAACACACTTATCACATTACTTTTCCATTTCTGGTGTTTTCTTTTTCCTCCAGCTGTCTTTACGTTTGGTGAAGCTGAGTCATTGAGACGAGTATCCAGGGAGTGTTTGTTATTTTTACGACCCCCTCTGCTAGGCGTCAGGGGAGGAGTAACATACACAAGCCCCGAACACAAAACTGAGTAAAGAAAGGTTTTAATTTCAAACTTTAAACAGAAAACCGACAGGGCTGTTCAACAGACCCCTGGGCAAACAATTACTATATAAAGACAAAAAAAGAAGACAAGAGTAAAAGCTAAAGGTTAACTAAGGCAAGCTGGTGGCACACAAACTAAAAGCTAAGAGAAAACTAAGGCGAGCCAGCATCACAATTTCTACTCACAGCCAGCTAGCAGCGCAAAGCTCTAATCAGGCTAAGTTCAAGCATGCATCATGGTTTGACAAAGAAACAAGTTCAACAAAGATTGAAGAGGGAGGCACGAAGGGCAAACTGCATGTTCAGTCCTAAGCAGCAGCCACTGAGTGAAGGACCTCCAGCCTTTTGTATTCCCCGGTAAATGCAGGCAGCCGTGTCATTGGTCCATTGTGTTCAAGGCTCCTGCAGCAGCCAATGGTGTGAGTGGTCTGGCACACTGATCTGCATGAAGTTGAGGCGGGCACAGATCCGGGGCCAGCCAATCCCCTGTGAGTCCTGGAACACTGATTTCCATGGAGGAAGGCGGGGCTACCTGAGGCCAGAGGCCGTAACACCCCTCCCCTTAAAATACCAACTATGTTGGGCAGAAGCAGAAGAAGACACTACAGAGTGTGAACAAAAACAAAGAACAAACACAGCAACACACGTTTACAACCGGGACAGACCATCAGCTAAAACATTTTCAGACCCCTTTTTGTGGTGAATACTTAAGTTGTATTCCTGCAACAACAGAGCCCAGCGCATAAGGCGCTGGTTATGATTAAACATGCGAGCAAGGAACACGAGTGGGTTGTGGTCGGTGTACACAACAAGAGGTAACATGCTGGACCCCAGGTATACGTGAAAGTGCTGAAGAGCCAACAACAAAGCCAGGGTCTCCTTTTCAATGGTGGAGTAGTTTAACTGATTTTTATTGAACGTGCGGGAAAAGTAACAAACGGGGTGGTCCAAACCCTGCAAGTCTTCTTGCAACAGCACTGCCCCAGCCCCGACAGCACTGGCATCAACCTCAAGTTTGAATGGTCGCGTCAAATCAGGTGCAGCTAACACAGGAGTGTGGCAGAGGAGGGCTTTCGCACTCTCAAAAGCATCTTGACACTCACTTGACCATATAAACTCAACCTTTGGGCTGAGTAGGTCAGTCAATGGCTTGACTACAGAGGAGAAATTTTTACAAAAGTTTCTGTAGTAGCCCACCATCCCTAGAAACCTACGCAACTCACGCCTGGTGGTAGGTGTGGGAAATTCTTTAATCACTGCCACTTTGGCATCAATGGGCCGGACCTGTCCACGTCCCACCTCCCTGCCTAAGTACGTCACTGTAGCTTTGGCAAACTCACACTTAGCCAAGTTGAGAGTTAGAGTAGCTTGAGCCAAACGGTGAAATACCTGGCGTAAAGTTTCCACATGATCTTGCCATGTTTCAGTGTAAATTACTAGATCATCTAGGTAGGCACTGCAGTTGGAATGGCCGCGGAGGACTTTATTTACCAGCCGCCGGAAGGTGGCCGGAGCGTTACACATGCCGAATGCCATGACTGTGTACTGTAGAAAATCATCAGGTGTCACAAAGGCAGAGATGTTAGAGGCACGTTCAGTTAAAGGGACCTGCCAGTAACCTTTAAGATCTAATTTAGTGACATACTGAGCAGTACCAATACTGTCCACACAATCCTCAACTCTTGGGAGAGGATGTGAGTCAGCCAGTCACAGAATTCACCTTCCGGAAGTCTGTAATAAAACGGGGCGAGCCATCTGGCTTAGACTCCACTATACAAGGCGAGCTCCAGGGGCTTTGACTGGGCTTCGCTAAGCCATTTTGCAGCAAATAGTCAGCCTCCTGTCTCATGAGCAAGCGTTTATGGAGGCTGGCTCGATAAGGATGCTGCTTAATAGGTTTAGCTCCCTGGACATCAATATCATGCTCTAGCACTGTAGTGCGAGTTGGCACATCCCCGAATAAACAGGTGTATTCACTAATCAAGACCATTATGTCTTCTTGCTGCTCTAAAGACAGATGCTCGAGCAAACTCGGCAACGCTTTCAGCATTTCTGAGTTAGACAGACGGGGTCTAGAACAGGTGGGATAACTTAGCTTTAACCCATCAACCTCGTCCACCCCTCCTTCCTCTAGGTGGCTTGCGGCTACAATAGGAGCACAGAATCCAGCAGGCTCTGGTGTCGACCGAGGATGATATAATTTCAACATGTTTATGTGGCAGACGCGTGTTTTGCGTCTGCGGTCGGGAGTGCAAATTACATAATCAGTCTCCCCTCTCTTTTCACAGACTTTAAAGGGGCCGCTATACCTAGCAGACAAGGCTGAGCCTGGAACAGGCAAGAGCACAAGAACCTGGTCACCCACCTGAAAGGTTCTTTTAACAGAAGCCTTATCATAATGGCGTTTCATCTTTCCCTGTGAAACGGCAAGGTGCTGTTTAGCCAGAGTGTTGGCTTGGTTCAAACGCTCACGGAAGTGTTTTACATACCTGCTTACATTTACTTTGGAAACCCCATGTGGGCTCAAACATGCCTCTTTCAGAGCTTTGAGGGGTCCGCGTGGCCTATGGCCAAATACCAGCTCAGAAGGACTAAAACCAAGTGACTCCTGAACAGCGTCACGGGCAGCAAATAACACAAATGGAACACCCTCATCCCAAGTCTTTTCAGACTTAAGCCAGTATTTGCGTAGCATCGCCTTTAAGGTCTGATGCCACCGCTCTAATGCGCCTTGCGATTCAGGATGATAAGCAGAGGCCACGACATGCTTGACACCTAGAGTGCTAGCCACTTGTTTGAATAACCTAGACTGAAAGTTTGAGCCCTGGTCAGTCTGTATGACCTTTGGCAGGCCAAACACTGAAAAGAATGTTGTCAACGCCTTAACAACTGATTTTGCTGTAACCTTATGCAATGGGACAGCCTCGGGGAAACGGGTAGCTGCACACATGATCGTGAGAAGGTATTGCTTTCCTGATTTTGTTCTAGGTAGTGGACCCACACAGTCTACTATGACATGGTCAAATGGCTGATCCACTACAGGAATGGGACACAACGGAGCTGGGGGAATGACCTGATTAGGTTTACCTGCAATCTGACATACATGGCAGGGATAGCTCAGTAGGTAGAGTGTCTGCCCCATGATCGGAAGGTCGGGGGTTCGACCCCACTGAACGGCTACCCTGAGGTACCCCTGAGCAAGGTACCGCCCCTACACACTGCTCCCCGGGCGCTGCACTGGTGGCTGCCCACTGCTTCACTGGGTGAATGGGTTAAATGCAGAGGAGTAATTTCCCTTCGGGGACTAACACAACACACTTTACACTTTACTTATGGCAACTGCGGCAAAATTTAGAAACATCACGCTTCATACCAGGCCAAAAGAAATGCTTTAATAGTAGCTGGTACGTTTTTGTAATGCCCAAGTGTCCTGACCACTGGCTTTCATGGGCAAGAGCCAGGATTTTCTGCCGGTACACAGAGGGCACGACAATCTGCTTGACTTTACTCCATTCCGCACCTTCTGCACCTGGTGGAGACCACTGACGCATTAGAACATCATGTTCTACAAAATAGGCTTGTTGCTCTTTATTGACTTGCTCAGCACTTACCGTACGTTTGAAACAGCTCTGCAGTGTTTCATCAGCTAATTGAGCTGCTGACAGCTGGTCTCTAGTCAAGGGCAGCGAAGAGACCTTAGGAAATGGATCAGGCTCCTCAGGTTTCACTGAGTCTGGGGGTGACAGAACATCGTTTCTGTTAGTTGGTACATCATTCTCCTCAGAAAATGAAGACATCAACACCGAATCAGAGAGGTCAACATCAGTATCTTTACGAGCTTGTGCTCGAGTAATCGCACAGGCTGGATACAGCCCAGGGTGCATGGAAACATCAGAGGTTTTCTGATTCAGGGGGTTATCTAAAACCTCCAGACGAGGGAGCACTAACCCTCCCGCAATATCATTGCCCAACAACATGGCCACACCCTCTATTGGCAAAGCCGGGCAAACAGCAACAGGGAAAAATCCTGTAACAAGTTTTGATTTGATAAAAACTCTGTGAACTGGTCTGGGAGCGTAACCCATCTCTATCCCCCGTAGAACAGAATTAAAACCACATTCACTTTCAGCAGAAAATGGCAAAACACTTGAGAGGATAACAGTTTGAGAACCTCCAGTGTCCCTTAAAATACGCACAGGTTTTAACTCAGATGGATTGTCTGTTAGGGATACTGAGCCATCAAAAATGAATGGTTCGAAACAGGGGTCCGGCACCTTACCACCACAACCAGGGACCTCATTACGGGCCTCAGCTTTTACAAAACCCACCCCTTTGGGTTGCTGAGCATTTGACGTTTTGCGTTTTAAAGCTAAACAGTCAGCAATCACATGTCCAGTTTTATGACAGTAAAAACATTCACGGTTTTCCCTGGACCCAGACACCTTAGCCGTGTGGGGCTGTTGCACAGTGCTAGCCCATGGCTTCTCACTGCCAGTAAACGAGGCTTTATGAGTGAGCACGAACTCATCAGCAAGAACAGCAGCAGATGCGAGAGACGTCACTTTCTGTTCATTTAAATATAGCACAATACGTTCAGGAATGCATTTCTTAAAATCCTCTAACAAAACTAATTCGCGCAGAGCGTCATAGTCGCTCGCTTTTGAAGCAACACACCACTTATCAAAGAGAATCCCCTTTTCTCTAGCAAACTCCACATAAGTTTGGGTTGGCAATTTCTTTTGCTGGCGAAACCTCTGCCTATAGGCTTCGGGGACTAACTCATATGCCTGCAAAACAGCTGTTTTAACACACGAGTAATCTAAACTGTCCTTTAAAGAAAGCGCAGCCACCACCTCTTGGGCTTTGCCGGACAGTTTGCACTGTAACAAAAGAGGCCAAATATCACTAGGCCACTGCAACGCGCCAGCAATACGTTCAAATGCTGCAGAGTATGTATCAACCTCAGTTTCTCTAAAAGTGGGCACTAAAGAAATGCACTTATTGATTTTAAAAGCAGAAGCGGACGAGGAAGTGGGACCGGAATTGTCAGCAGAGACAGGTGAGGCTTGAGACTGAGACTCCAGCTCAAGCTTTCGCAGCTTAATGGCTTTGTCTGCCTCCATCTCCAGCCTTCTTATTTCAAGCTCTAACTGAGCCCGCCTGTTCTGGGCCTTCTCCTCAGCCTCCAATTGGAGACGTGCCAGCCGCACCTTCAGCCGAGCTCCTTCTCTGCCTTCTGAACTCCCAGAAGAGAGTGGATCATGCGAGGAAGCGTGCGCGGCGTTTTTCCCCGCTCATCCCCCTCACCATCCCCACAAGAACCATTTTGGCCCTCTTCACCTACGGCAGCTTGGCTTGGCACACCAGAGACCACAGGCAAAACAGGCGCTTGAATCACACCAGCTTCCACCAACTTGTCCACCACTAAAGCTTTCAAATCACACTTACGGAGGTTTTTTGAGACCTGCAGCTGAAAGTGATCCACAATTTGCAGCAAATCATTTTTGCGACAGCTACTAATAATCTCAATAGATGGGGCATCTATAAAGTGCTGTAAACAAAACGCAGCCGACATAGCGCCTAAAGTGATAAAGCTACTCTAAAACAAACATCCCCCTTTCTATTTTTTTCTTCTTCCCCCTCCTAGGAACAAAGACCCCCTATGGGGGATCCCGGACGAGCCCCCACTTATGTTATGACCCCCTCTGCTAGGCGTCAGGGGAGGAGTAACATACACAAGCCCCGAACACAAAACTGAGTAAAGAAAGGTTTTAATTTCAAACTTTAAACAGAAAACCGACAGGGCTGTTCAACAGACCCCTGGGCAAACAATTACTATATAAAGACAAAAAAAGAAGACAAGAGTAAAAGCTAAAGGTTAACTAAGGCAAGCTGGCGGCACACAAACTAAAAGCTAAGAGAAAACTAAGGCGAGCCAGCATCACAATTTCTACTCACAGCCAGCTAGCAGCGCAAAGCTCTAATCAGGCTAAGTTCAAGCATGCATCATGGTTTGACAAAGAAACAAGTTCAACAAAGATTGAAGAGGGATGCACGAAGGGCAAACTGCATGTTCAGTCCTAAGCAGCAGCCACTGAGTGAAGGACCTCCAGCCTTTTGTATTCCCCGGTAAATGCAGGCAGCCGTGTCATTGGTCCATTGTGTTCAAGGCTCCTGCAGCAGCCAATGGTGTGAGTGGTCTGGCACACTCTGATCTGCATGAAGTTGAGGCGGGCACAGATCCGGGGCCAGCCAATCCCCCGTGAGTCCTGGAACACTGATTTCCATGGAGGAAGGTGGGGCCACCTGAGGCCAGAGGCCGTAACAGTTATCTTAAAATAAATTCTTTAAAAAGCAAAAATGTGTTTAATATGAAGGCAATATGAGCAGAGAGTAGAAACATGTTGAGGGATTGGCTGTGTTAGTTCAGTGAGAGAGTTATTTCAATCAATCAATCAATCAATCAATCAAGGCTTTATTCGCCACATGCAGGTTGCCCTGCAGTGAAATGGGCCCCCCCCCCCGACCTTACACACACAACACAGACATTACATGGGGATAAAAGTCGGAGACCGGTAGCGTTACAGAAAAAAACACTGAAATGTACACTACAATGTGAAAGTACAAGAGGAAAAAAAGAGACCTCTACTCATGCTGGGCTCCCATGGGAGGACAGCATGAGAACAGGAAACAAAAAAACTCCTCTGCATAAAAAAGCACATAAATGTCCTCAGCACAACAATATGGAACACGTGACAAGCCACAGGGTTGGGTGGAGGGTGAGGAGTAATCCGAAGCGAACACAGCAGCCGCCCTGCCCAACGCTACCATTCCAGCAAGGGCTCAGACCCGCCGTGTTCCCCAGCAGGAAACAAGCATTGAAGGCGTTTGGAAAGGGAGGGGGGATGAATGTGTGCATATCAGTGTATGTGTATGTGTGTGCGTGTCCAGAGTTCAGCTGAGACAGTGTCCTTCGCCCTGCCAGGCTAAGTAAACAGTTTTCCAGCCAACCCAGGTGGCCTTGCATAGAATGGGAAGAACAGTCTAAACCAGGGGTCCCCAATCCCAGTCCACAAGGGCCCTGCAGGTTTTAGATGTGTCCTTGATCCATCACAGCTGATTTAAATGGATAAATTACCTTCTCAACATGTCTTGAAGTTCTCCAGAGGCCTGGTAATGAAGTAATCATGTGATTCAGGTGTGTTGACCCAGGGTGAGATCTAAAACCTGCAGGGACACCGGCCCTCGAGGCCTGGGATTGGGGACCACTGGTCTAAACACAGTCCATTATCAGGGTGTTGTTGTTCAGCTCCAGCCTAGAGACCGCAGCTGGCGCCAAAGGGGTATCCGCATGAAGTGATGGTGGTTTTTACTGTAGTGCGAACAACTCATATGAATTTCAAAGCTGTTCTAACAGTCCAACACTGGTCTCTCAATCTCCCGTTGGAGAGCCGTGAGCTTCTCCATGATGTTATCAACCTTATGCTCCGTGATGTTGTCATTCTTGTGCTCAAAGAGCCGATTCTGAGAACTCACGACCGCAGTGCGCTTCTCCAAGATGTGATCCAATTTGCGCTCAAAGGTGTTATTCTGAGCGAGCCCCTCCAAGATGTAATCCAGTTTGCACTCAGAGGTCTTATTCTCAGTATTCACAGCAGCCGTAAGCTTCTCCAAGATCTTATCCGTGCTGCACTCAATGAGCCCATTTTGAGAAACTCACGCCTCGTCCCATCGTTTCAATCCCAGCGGGCAGCCTTGTGGGGGTTTGAACAGCCGGTTCTGCTTCCTTAATTCTTCGATAAGCCAGGGCCAAGCCAGCTCCGATCAGCAAGAACCCTGTTATCATGGTTACGAATAGGTAGATATCTTCAGCTCTCAGGCTCACCCAAGCCCAGACTTCTCGTTGAGAAAGGGGTGTCAATTGCATTCAGGGACCAGTTGATCAAATCCATAATTCTCTTTTAGGTTTTAGAGAACAGACTGTGAGAGAGTGTTCCAGGGAAAAGTAATGCAAAAAACACGAGACAAGACAAGGACATAAGAAGCTAAGCAGGGAAGATAAGGGAGAGGAGAGGAGAAAAGTGTGACCGCCTTCGCTGAGAGCCAAACGAGAATTTGTAAAGAAAACAATTTTCACTAGCAGTCAAAAACTAATTTGTACATTTATGTCTACATTTTAATTTTATTAAATATGAACAAAATTATAGCAGAAGTGCTGCCATGAGAGAGAGTACCATTTTGTTTATTTGGTAGTTCAATGAAACGCTTCAGTTGTCATAGGCTGGGTAAGTGGCTGCGTTTTTTTCCTTGTTTTCACTCGCAGCCCCACCTTTTGGGCAGGGCTCTCATCAACGCAGCTGGTAGGCTCACCTGATGGCAATCCAGGAATTACCAGCCAGCAGGATTTAAGGCCAGCAGCTTCATTTGCTCTCCACCGGTTTGTCTGCTAACCACCATTACTACAGGTCACTCTTGTTCATGCATTTTATGCTTTTTGTGTCTCATCTTGATTCTTTCTGTGTATCATGAACCAAGCAGCCAGGAGCACACAGGCACAAATGTAATCTTCAAAAAATGGGTTTTATTATACCCCAAAAAGGACAAGATGATTATAAAAATTAAAAATGACAAAAATAAACTTTTTTTAAAAACCAAGTGGGCCTATAAAAGAGGTTAACTTAACAAAACTCTACTCAAAAGTTACTTAACAAAATATAACTCAACAAACTGACCTGACCAAATGAGAAACAGCTCCAGTTATATAGCAAATGAATAAACCATTATATACACCAAAGGTGAAAACTAGAGCGATAACAGCTAACCATCATTCAAGAAGAACCCGATTCTCCCTACATGATCACAATAGATGGTCCAGACCATTTTATTGGCTTCTGCATTTAAACCAGCTCCACCCTCACCCTCCTCTTTCAGCCAAACCAGGAAGGACTGGAGCAGAGGCCAGGTAACTTAGAAAGAACAGAAATATAATTAATATAACATATACCCATATAAAATAACAAACAATGCAAAACAGAGTCTATGCCACCATTTGATGTATAGCTTAGTGTTGTCATGCATTACAGGTAAACTCAAAATATTAAATTAGTTATGATCACAGAAGCTTTAGAGCATAATGTAAAAATAAGACAAAAAGATCAAATGAATATTACCCAAGTATTTCAATTGTGTGGTTGCATGCAGCCATCACACTGTGCCTCCAGTGTCGCTACGGATCAGTCATACTCGACATTTGCTGTAAGCCTTTATGATCTGAGTTCTGGCCTTTCTGGATATTTGAATTCTGGACACACATTCGGTTTCACTCCACTCACCTGCCTGCCCTCTTGCCTCCGTCACCTTGGATCGTTGGACATTCTCAGGTCAATCATTCAGCTCCGCCCACAGCTGTCAGTGATGCTCACCCAGACGCCTGCAGCTCTCTGCCTGCCTATAAAAAGACCTACAACTGTGTGACCTGTTTTCCTCCCTCCTGTGAGTATTTTAAGCACTTGAGTTCTGTCCTGCACATACATTTCCCTGTGAAACTTTTTGTAAATAAAATCTGTGTTTTGCGTCTCAGTCTGTTCGTGTCTGCTTCTGTCTCTTTGGGTCCACGTTCTCACAGCAGCCCCCAGGCCAACTGTGACATCAGTTAGTTAAGAGTGAGAAAAAAAAAATTGCATTCACGTTTGCAGTTTTGTCTTGTTATACAATATTTGAAATTTAAAAAAACAAACAAACAAAACACTACATTTTTGGAAACGTTTGTGGGTGTTTTCTTGTTTGTTTGGTTTTTTTGTACTACTTACACTACTTACGCCTTGCAGTATTAAGCACTTTGAGGACACTATTGTTGGGATTTGGCACGATATAAATAATATTGGATTGAGTTAATGAACAGAGAACCACTTCTTTTGGCCAGAGGAGGACTGCATGCTGGGAACACAAGGATAGATTACCTTAGAACTCAGGTAAGTAAGGAACACAAGAAGCAACTAAGCTGGACCTGGTTACTACTCTAAAAGGCAGATAATCTAGCAGATAATCTAGAGGAGACTGGATGGTAGAGCTAGTCCATTTGTACTGCTGAGGATGATGAGACCCAGGTGATCTAGTCAGGGAGTGAAAAGGCCCAAACTCGACCCAAAGGGGTGGAGAGCACCTTCCCAACCCATCCTGGCTCAGAGGATGAGAAAAAACACACTTCATTGTTGGGTCATTGCTAATTGCTAAGGAGTTAGGAAAAAGGTGGATAGGGGTAAAGACCCCTACAGAGAAACCCCAACAATCAGACAGCCCTCTATGAACAAGCACTTGTGTAACAGTGGGAAGGAAAAACTCCCTTTGAAGAGTAAGGAACCTCTGGCAGAATGAAGCTTGGGGAAGGGAAGGCCATTTGACATGACCAATTGGGGGTGAGTGACTGCTGCCGTGCTGTTTTCAGAGAGAAACACCTATGTGAAACCTGAGCTCACACTGGATTTTCTAGCCATTAATCTGCACTTCTGTTACTGGCTGTGTGTTTCTATAAATATCATATAAAGTTATTAGATTTTTTTTAAAACTATTTTACTGCTGGGATCCTGTGTAACTCCTTTCCTCCTGTTGTCAAGGATTTGACCTTAAAGATTTCAATGACAGCAATAAAATTCACTCCAACCATTACTTATCCCAGCTGACCTGTACTCATTTTAAAAATTAATCCTAAATACTGCAGTACAACAAAGGACTTTACTAATGAACACTGATCATAATCTTTAGCTGATATAGCATTCTCCGTTCGTTATCAAGGGAAGCAGTTCAACAAGAAGTAAATTTTATTCCAGCAGTGTTGCAGTGTGGTGAATTTAACAAACTGCATTTGTTAAATTTATAAAAGCTATAAATATATTAGGAGGTTATGGCGTGGAATGGAAAATACAGCTACAATAAACATTTATATGATCTGCTCAACTTTGTTTCTCATCTTAATTGTTTGCATGAATAGTTGCTGGCTACTTCTTTACTTAGTATTTGGAAAATTGGAAAAGCTCTTATAATGGCTGCCACACAGATACTTCCAGCTCTAAGTTAGGAACCTTCCTCAGCAAAATACATAATTGGAAAGCACCCACAGACCAGTGGGAGAAGGGTGCACAATAGTACAGGTCACCTTAACATTGACAGATGTTCTGTCAACACATTACTGCTGTCACTGCTGTTATGCAGTATATTTTTAAGTGACTTTGAAAGCCATGCTGGATATTGTATTGTTTCAAGATGCAGAAGTATACCAATATATATGTGACCAATGGAGTTAGAACCTTTCATGTTTATAGAAAGATAAGCAAAAATCTCACTGTACCTCTTCTTATTTGAGGCACATTGAGTGTCTCTGGGGAAATAATATATTAATAATAATAATAACAATAACAGATTACAAAAGAGATGATTCAGAATGATTTGGCTTCACTAAATGATAATATTACATAAGTTTGAAGTAAGAACAAAACTGTCAGCAATTATGTGTGTGTATAAACTCTTGATTTACAGCATAGGTGGTAAAAGTTGCAATTCTGGGCTGATTTTTACTTGACAGGACTGAGGTCTGTTTTTTGTGGAATGTTTACCACAGGGGTCGGCAACCCTAGGCACGCGTGCGGAAGGGTTAACTGATGGCACGCACGACCATAGCTGGACTGGCCATCGGGCATACCGGGCATTTACTCGGTGGCCCGATGATTTTTTTTTTTATTGATTTTTTTGGTGGTGGATTGGCCAGACGCTGGTCGGTGTGTAAAAATAACTCAGTTGTTTAGTGTTGGCCATGGCGTAGCTTCCACAGATTCAGTAAAATTAACAAGTGGTGGAGACCAGCAGGTGGATGAGGGAAGGGGAGGCAGGAGGAGAGACCCGAGGCAGCCGCCGGTCGGAGCGTCAGGTGAACTAAACTTCAGGTAAGAAGTTATGACCTGCAGTCTATCTGGGTCAGATATAAACCAAGTTTAGGTGCAGTTTATTTTCGTTGTGCTGACTTTTTACAGTCAGTTACAACAACTCGTACTGCGTACTAGCTAGCATGACGGAATTTATATACTGCTGGGCGGGTGCTATGATTTTATTAATAGTGAACTTTATTTTATTCATAAGGTTAGTTAGTAGAGTTGCCAACCGTTCCGTACAAACGGAATCGTCCCAATGATCAGCTGATCAGCTTTTCTCTCTTGTTTGTTTATCGCTCACTTTGCGCCAGAAAGAGGAAACCGCCGGATGTCGCACTAAACAACAGCAGCACGTTTAAGCTTGGTCAGCTGTTGTTAGAATTTATTTAATATTAATTTCTAGTATCAGCTGATGTTTGCTGGAGCCACAGCTGTAAAGCTGCTGGTCATGATATCGGTTTGTATATCTGGTGAGAGGAAACATGAAGATGAAACCAGGAGATGTCCTTACTGAATCATCAGAGCTGAACAGGTGATGGAGAAACAGGTTTACCTTTTAGGTGACATGAATGGGTTGAAGGGAAGTTATGAACTGTTTCTGAGAGACAAATAACACCAGGATCCTTGTCTAGTAGCTGACAGCTGGTAACTGTGCAGGGGCGGATCTAGCAAAGTTTTGCCAGGGGGCCAGGTAGGGCATTAACAGGGAAAGGGGGGCACAAAGAAATACTTTCTTATTCTCATTTAAAATGTCTGGCTGTTATTAGATAATTATCTGAAGCTTACAACCAAAGTTTTTATCTGACGTAAAATGAATAGAAATCATACATTTACCAACAAGACAGTGTACATCACTGTCACAACAGCATTTGTTTTCATTCAAAGGCTTTATGGCTTTAATATCTGGGGGGCCGGTCTTTAGTCAAAATGCATCCATAGACTCGAGACACAATGCATTTTTGGGACTTTCAGGTGTATGGACCAATGTTTTTATTTCCTGATCAAACCAGAAATCTTTAATGAGCAGCTAGATTTTTCTCTCGCATTAACTGGCTGAGTTAATGCCAGTTAATCGCGACATCGAAGCAGCTGGAATCCACAGCTGTGCGTGTTTATGGAGCTGCATTTTCACCTGCTGGACATCACTACCTGACAAGTTTAACTGTCTTCAGAACATTGCAGAGGCCTTATTGACAGTATTTGGCTCTACATATCTGTGTGAGCAGATTTTCTCTCACATGAGTGTCCTCAGGTAGCCATCTGAATGTTGGACACTCGGAGACCTGTGTCTCTGAGTGGGAGACCAGAGATCACATTAACATGTGTGTCTCTGTATTAACAAACATACCATATTGGCCCAGTTTATTTTTCTTATCACTGTTGTGAGGAGACCATAAATAGCATTTGTATTTTCTGTTGTACAGTTCATTTGCTGTTATGGATTTCTTGTTATGAATAAAAAGTGTCTTTTTTTTGTTTCAAAATAGCTGATAACTATTCGCTGATAGCTGCCAACATTTGCAAATATAATTCTATAAAGTGTTTCTATATAATGTGTAACTGTTCATATAGAGCGTTATTAAATTTATTGCTAATGCAATCATATGGCACACTGACTTCTGAGGAAACTTTAAATGGCACTCGCCATCAGAAAGGTTGCCTACCCCTGGTTTACCATATAAACAGACTGCATTCATCCAAATCAACTCCTACTAACAAATTATTAAAGTAATTTTCTGGATGGCATTTTTGGAGTATTCTTACTCCATTTGGGGGATTCCAGATAATTCTTCTAATTATCAGTATCAGGTTATGGTCAGACAATCCAGCAATCAGGTTTAAATACTTTAAATTCTCTCAGGTCTATTACTAAACAGAAATCCAAAGTGTGTACTTGCCAAAGTAATAATTCCTCTAGGTCCTTTAATTACTGACATCAGATCAAATTGATCAGTTATCTTTCTTTCTAGCTATACTGTCTCTCCAGTTAATATTAAAATCATATATTATAATAATGTTTTTCTTAGAATTACATTATTTTTTAACATAGTTTCAATTAAATTCTGTTGAATTCATTTTGTTAATTTAGCACCAGATCACAACAACAGTCACTTGTAGTTGTGATCTGGATCCCCAGCAATCAGCCAGCTCAACTACCTTTGAGCAAAGATTTGGCAACAGTAGTTTGCTATTTAATGGTCAGGGACATGGATATCCCCAGACAATAGCAGGTAAATTGTACTGTTTAGCAAGCATGTTCAGGTATTCTGTTTAATAGTTTTAAGCTCCAGCCACACTTGTATAACAAAGAGCAACTATATTACATTATATATTTTGGTGTTTGCTTGTGATGAAACCCAAGACCTGAAACACGCTGGCATGGCTTAAGCCAGAAGAAAACATACTGCAAATACCAGTAAAAACTGCTGGACATAGGTTCATGTGGTCTTATAATGATGGAGCCATGGCAGTTTTTTTCCCAGTAACTTTTAATAATAATAAAAATAATGATGATAAAATAGAAATATGCCAAATAACTTTGAACATAAATGATTATACTGAATGCTGAATAAACTCAACATGAAGAACAGGAAAAAAAAGTCTTAAATGTGTAGTGATGATTAAGATGGAGCACAGAACAAAACCAAAACGATAATAATTACAGTTTCAATTAAACAAAATACTAACGAAAGCAAGCAAATATGTCTCCTTTTGACAATATAGGTTTTGTGAAACATTTCAATATATAATACTAGAAGTTAACTTGGAATTTCATAGGGCATATATGGTGGATGGACACATTAGGTCTCTCTAAAACCTAATGAGACGTGACATTTTACTTCATTTTATGACAGTCAATACAAAGGTGATTATTAGTTCTCAAGAAAACCAACAACTGGAACGTAATGGAACAGAACGTCTAATAAAACGTGGCTTCCTCTTATCAGGATAAGAAATTGTGTGAATGACATTTTGGAAAGTCTGTAATAGGAACTCCTGTGGTTTATGCAGGTATTCCATAAACCACAGACTCAAAATCAATAAGCTTCACCATTAGCTGGGTTTGTTACAGATTTGAGACTGCAGTTTTCTGGGACATCAGACATAAAGAAAAGGTGACATGGGGCAGTTGAAGACAAATAACTCTGTGTTTCTTTACTGTGACTGTGTTTCCTGTTAAATTTATGTTATATAATCATAGTTTCAATTGCTCTAACAAAAGAATTGACCAAATATTTTCAGGTCTGCACTGGCAGACCGTGTAGACAGGAGAGAGAGTGGAGACGGAGTAGAACTTTAACAAAAAACAAGCCTTTTACTTTT
The DNA here is from genome assembly GCF_013358895.1 of Oreochromis aureus. NCBI lineage: Eukaryota > Metazoa > Chordata > Actinopteri > Cichliformes > Cichlidae > Oreochromis > Oreochromis aureus. The sequence continues at coordinate 15,626,503 of NC_052952.1, forward strand.
GGCTGCATAAAATACAAACTCAAAGAAAAGGGAGACATAGAATAAACTAACAAAACCAAAACTGGGAAACAACTAAACACTACGTACATGGAACATGAAGGTGAGACACAAAGGGAAACTTACACTATAAATACACAGCAGGATGATCAGGGAAGACGTGGCAGCTGGGGAACACACGAGGAACTAAACATAACAGGGAAGTGGAAGCAAAACTGAACACAATGAACACAGGATGAGAGAGTGTCAAAACAAAACAGGAAGCAGGACAAAAACTAAGACACGCAGGCTTTAGACTGTGACCAGGGAAGAAACAGACACGGGGACATAAGTGACTGGGGAGACAGAAAGGGAACATGGATCATGGAGACTAAAGTAACTAAACAAGAAACCTGAAACACAGGGAAGGCACAGTGACAGAAAACTAAATACTAGAAACAATAAATATGACAGAAAACAGAAAACAACTAAAAGAACCAGAACCATGAATGCCACCAAATCAAAGAATATTAATAAAGCCCCAAAACACACAAACATTGACATTTGACAAATATGGGACAACAAAATTACCAATCATTATCACATTCACTAAAAAAGAACTGTATGTAACGTGATGACACCTTTTCCATTCCTCTAAAATATGCTAAAGTTAATAAGTACTTCAAGTTACTGACATATACTATGTTTTTTCTTTCTTTTAAAAATTTGAATTGATGCTTTGTTATTATAGTGTAAGTACTGGTAATCAATCAAGATTTTAGATAATTTAAGTTACAAATTAAATTAAGAACAAAGGGGTCTGGTCTTTATGGTGCTTCAATTCCCTCTTAGAGATGAGCACAGCGACCCCTTGGACTAACCCATCCTCTTTTATCAGGTTGTGCTGCATGAAAGTGGTTTCCGTGGGTCATTTTAGTGAATACATGTTGATCTCAAGAAGTGCAGAAAAGATGATGACTCCAAGACCATATATGGCTCTGATGGCTCAGAATGATGTAATTCCTTAATGGTACCTAAGTATCTTGGTATGTCAGCTAGGCAGCTTCCAACCCAGTGTCAGGTGATCTTAGTATCTGGCCTGTATAGTGTCTTGTTCCAAACTTTGGATGTGTATATATTTGTAAATACATCTCGTGGTAATGGGCACATTGCTGAGTGTACATGGGAGCCATATGCTGGTGGTGATGTCTCTTTCAAACTTAACTGCCATTCCACAAGAACCTTGGCTACAATGTAAAAAGATTAACTCTGGGATGAGGGAAACACATGCTCTTTTTGTTGCCAAAAGACACCTAAAGAAAGAGGACTAAACTCTAAGTCAGTACCATGGTAACTAGGACACTAAATGTTTATCTTTAGAATCCTCCGATTCCTCATACTGCAGTAGTCTCATTGTACCCAACAGCACAGCCATAGTGTTAATCTTGGAACCCAGAAACCTTGGTTCAACCTCCCTGTCCTATATAATAGTAAATATTTTATAATAAATGTAAATATAAGAAGAGATAAATGTGAGGAGGGGAATTGAGGACATGAAATTTGATTTAGGTTATATTTAAGAATATGCCTATGTAAAACTAAAGACTAAATAATTATACAAAGCTGCTGCTTTGTTAAACATAACATCATATCATGTATCTTATACAGTACATTAATAGGAGATAAGCTGTTATGCTAAATAATTACTATAAAATCTAATTATTCACATGGTGTTGTTGTAAATGAACATACAGACCAAACAGGTTATACTCAATAGATAGTGTTTAAAGTGCCACTTTACACTTAACCAACTCATACTTGTTAAAGGTTAAAAGAACCAGTAAAATGAACCAGAAACAGAAACATATGTAATACTTATTTTGAAATTACTGACTCACTCTTTTTTTTTTTCCAGGAAGTGACATTTCACAATCACTTTCAGCTCTGTAATGATGCAAACTTAATGTATGACTTAAGAAACAAACAACATTAGCCATTTCCATTAAATTAGCATTATAAGAGCAGCAAAATGGGTATAATTATTTATTAAACCTTTTTTTATATATTTCAAACAACACAGGTCTAGAAAGATTTTCTCTGGAGTAATATTGTTTCCTTATGGTTCTTTGTGTCATTAACAACCTTACACATCAGCTTTCAAAGCTGAAATGTATTTGTGCTAACTGACTTAGTATAACTCTGAGAGCGTTTCTCCTCTTCCTGGAAGGCAGTCTCCATTGCAGCTAGAATGGATTTGCAGACTTCTTTCTTAAAATCTTTGCCCACAAACACATACAGCAGTGGATTCAGGCAGCTATTGAGAAAGGCCAAATTGGTGGCCAAAGGGATCCCAATGACACCACTTGAAGTGTCCATTTCTTTCGCCAGCACAATTAGATCCATAATGTAAATGGGAGCCCAGCACAGAAAAAATGTGATGATAATGGCAACAATGATCTTAAAGGGGCGACCTGACTTCCTTGCAAGTGTGTGGTTTCTTCTGAGATGATGGATTATTACAGCGTTACAGGAGACAATGACAGAGAATGGGACTCCAAAAAGCACAAGGAAGCGGGCGATGATAATGGGTGGATAATGAAATTGTCGCAGTATATTGGGAGATTCTGCATTATAGTCATCAGAAATAGCGTAGCTGTTTAAGCAGAGAGTTTTGTTTTCATTCTCACACGCTTGCTCTGTGTCCATGTAGCCACTAAGACTGGCGGACCTAAATCTTCACCTCCAAGTCCGTTCACATACAAGAGGAAGGGGAGTGAGTGGGTCAGCGCGCAGGGCACAGAAACTAAGCTGGCTTTGAACACACACCATTTATTTTCCTTAAAAAAGCACAGCCAGAATCACAAATACAAGTTAAAATCCCCCGAATACAATAAAAAGAGTGTTCACAACCCGCTAAAAACCCTGCCGGCAGAAATAACTATACACTAAAAAAACCAAACTAAATGAATGTTTTTTTCATATGCTAAAAACCTCCCCCCAGAGTCCTATATTCCCAGAGTCCAGCCACACGCGGGCAAATGTTGCTTAGCTGAAAGCGGAGAGGAATTTCTCTTCTGGGATGGAAACCACGCCGGCCAGAAGAACAAGGAGGGGGCTCCTGTCGCAGACCTGTCTCATCCTGACAGCGCGTCGCTGCACAGTCCCGCCCCACTCCACACCTGAACACGGCCTCCCTCGCAGCACCGTCAGATGCTTTAACATCACTCTGGATCCTTTTCTGACATATGACATAGAACCTTGAACATTTAACTGTAACTGTAACTTCTTTCAACCCTCCTTTTGTCTGATCATTTCCTAGTAACATTTAAATTTACGATGATGGTTTACACTTCATAAGGGAATACATTTCATCAAATAGATGTCTTTCTTGGGGTCAGGTGCAGTGTGTGCTCCGCAGTGGCCAGGATGTACATCCTGGTGGACTGAACCCCAGCTACCAAGACTAACAATTGGGAAATGGAATGTCAACTATCTGGTGGGGAAGGAGCCTTAATCCCACTGAGTTGGTGTCCGAAGTTGAGAGGAACCGGTTCTATAGTCGGGCCCACTTCAACGCAGGCTTGGGCTCTGGAACCAGTCTCCTAGAGAGGGGCTGGACTCTGTCTCAGTCTGGAGTTGCCCTTAATGAGAGGCGGCAGGCTGGGGTGGTTATCCTAGTATCCGCTTGGCTTGCTGCCTATACATTGGGGTTTTTCCAAGTGGAAGAGAGCGTTTGTACCCTGCGCCTTCAGGTCTGGGAATGGATCCTGATTGTTGTCTGCGCTTATAGCCCAAATGACCCGGTTCCTAGATGGGGTGCGATTGGGAGGAACAGCTTGCAAGAACTTAACCCGTGTGGTGTTCTGTTACTGAACTTCTGTGCAAACCACAGTTTACCCATAACAAACACCATGTTTGTACATAAGGGCGTCCATAAGTGCACAAGGCACCAGGACACTCTAGGCCACAGGTTGATGATTGAGTTTGTAATCGTATCATCAGATCTGCGGCCGTATGTTCTGGACACTCAGGTGAAGAGGTGCTGAGCTGTCAACTGATAACCACCTGGTGGTGAGTTAAATCAAATGGCTGGGGAGGATGCTGGAAAGACCTGGTATCCCTGAACATAGAGTGAGAATGCATTGGGAATGCCTGACAGAGGCCCGGTCTGCGAGCTTTTAACTCCCACCTCTGGCAGAGCTGTAAGAGCATTACGAGGGAGACGCGGGACATTGAGTCTGAATGGACCATTTTCAGATACACCCTTTCAAACACAAACAAAAGTAAATGATAACACATATGATGATGAACTTATGACGAAGTGAACTGGAAATCAGGGAGGGACAGATGCTGCTGGGGCGGGATAAACATTGCTCTGGACTTGTTTGGTGCTGCAGGCAGGCACTATCCAGGTACAGAGAGAGAAAATGTGGAACTGTTGGCGATGTGTAGCATTGTTCCTGAATTTTGGAACTCACATCTACGCTTAGGTTTTTGTTTATTTGTTTAAGTGAGGAAAATTCCCAGCATCCTTAAAACTACAGACTCTCATTCCTTCAAATTGTAGAGCATTTCACAAGTGGATTATATGGACTAGGTATGTTTAAAATATATAGCATACTTGCAATAAAATTTTTGGCTTTCAAAAAAAACCTCAAAATATTTCATACATAACATAGATAATAACATGCATCTATACAATGTTTCTCAGAGCTATTATTTTTAATCAGTCATATTTGATGTTGATTGTTAATTCAATCTTTCAAAATTTAGTGAATTTTCAGGTTTATTTCTTTTACATATTCCTCATAATTAAACAACAAGAACAAGTACTCAGATGTCTGGTATTTATTATGAAGGTATAGTTTGAAATATAATACTTTTGACTTTCCAAACACATTACGTTTTTGTACAAAGTATCAGTATCGGGTCAGTATCGCCGATACCAAACTGAATTTTACTTCAGATTTATTTAGATCGTAAAGGAAATCAGCGGTATCGCACATCACTACCACAGATCCTGGAGTTTTTGCGCACCGTTAAATGCAGTTTGTCCGACCCAGTGTTGGGTAAGTTACTTTAAATTAGTAACTTAGTTACATTACTAGTTACTTCTCTAAAAAAGTAACTCAGTTACTTCAAGTTACTCGTTACTTTCAAAGTAACTAGTTACTAGGGAAAGTAACTTTGGTTTTACTCAGAATTCTCTTGTTAATGTGTTGCTTCCGTAACTGGATACCCAGCAAGATTGCCAGTCTTCTAGCTTGCTTACTTGCCACAAGTGCACTGTGCCACCTACCAACAGAAAGGAAAAAATAATGTGCACATTTCCACGAGAGAAATCCCACGCCTGGACCGTCGTTGACCGCCGCCATGATTCTAGCCTGCTTTTTACATCCAACACAAAACTGCAGTCGTGGTGGTTTTGATTGTACTCAGAACTCAGAAATTCTGCCTTCTGAATAGGAAGATGTAGGTAACACCAGACTGCAGATGAGCTGCATACAGAGCTGGACTGGGACAAAAAAAAAATCGTCCCGGCATTTTGACTAGAGACCGCCCACCATTATAGGAAAAATCATAAAGCCTTTGAATGAAAATAAACACTGTTGTGACAGTGATGTACACTGTTCTGATGGTATATATGTATCAATCTATCAATTGTTTGTTGTAAGACTCAGATAATTATTTTTTTAAAAGCGAGACATTTTAAATGAGAATAATAAAGAAAAGTATTTCCTTGTGCCCCCCTTTCCCTGTTAATGCCCTACCTGGCCCCCTGGCAACACTTTGCTAGATCCGCCCCTGCACAGTTACCAGCTGTCAGCTACATAGAAAAGGATCCTGGTGTTATTTGTCTCTCAGAAACAGCTCATAACTTCCCTTCAACTCATTCATGTCACCTAACAGGTAAACCTGTTTCTCCATCACCTGTTCAGCTCTGATGATTCAGTAAGGACATCTCCTGGTTTCATCTGCATGTTTCCCTCTCACCACATATCCAAACCGACATCATGACCAGCAGCTTTACAGCTGTGGCTCCAGCAAACATCAGCTGATACTAGAAATTAATATTAAATAAATTCTAACAACAGCTGATCAAGCTTAAACGTGCTGCTGTTGTTTAACGCGACATCCGCTGGTTTCCTCTTTCTGGCGCAAAGTGGGCGATAAATAAACAAGAGAGAAAAGCCGATCAGCTGATCATTGATCAGTTTCGTGATTGAAGTAGAAACAGGAGAGAATGAGAGAAGAAGAGGCAGCTGTGCAGCTTCAGCTTTGTGTCTTTTTCATTGTAGCTGAAGTCTGGGACAAACTGTGTTCCTTTTCACCTCAGTACGAAACGCGTAATATTTTCTCTGAATACCAGACGATTCTGTTTTTACGGGACGGTTGGCAACTCTAATAATTAACCGTATGAACAAAATAAAGTTCAGCATCAGTAACATAGCACCCACACAGCTGTATAGAAACTCCGTCATGCTAGCTAGCACGCAGTACGAAAATGTCAGCATACCGAAAATAAACTCCACCTAAACTTGGTTTATATCTGACCCAGATAGACTGCAGGTCATAACTTCTTACCTGAAGTTCAGTTCACCTGACACGCGGACCGGCGGCCGCTTCGGGTCTCTCCTCTTGCCTCCCTTTTCCTTCATCCACCTGCTGGCTTCCACCACTTGCTAATGTTATTGAATCTGTGGAAGCTCCGCGATATCCACCACACGAAGTAACGAGTAACGAGCCTATCTAAATCCCAGTAACGAGTAACGCGTTCCTGGTTTTGGCATAATAACTAGTTACCGTGCTCGTTACCACAATAATAACGTAGTTACTGTAACGCGTTACTTAATAACGCGTTAGTCCCAACACTGGTCCGACCAGCACAAATCAACTATGACAGCTTATAGGTGCAGACGTCCCGGGCTTGAGCTCCAAACGGCCCATTTATGTAGGGCCCAGTCTCTGACATTTTATATTCATTTTACAGTGAAACAACTTTGAAAAAAATTCAGTGTTGGGAGTGGAAACACGAAAAATTTTAAAAAGTCAATGAAATTCACTCTGTGTGCGCACACTGCCGAGAAAAAAACATACAGAGGTGCTTTCATTTCGTTCTAATCGCTGCATAGAAATATGACTAAAAGCACAACTCTAAACCATCTGGTCACTCTAAAAAGGAAAATTGGCGGTCTGTGAAGCAACCCACATCTTTATATGCGTCGTGTATCGGGATTCTTCCCGTCCCTCTGATGCTCCAAATTCAATTATGTTCTGTCTTGTTTCAGAGAAACACCTGTATTATTAAGTTTCATAAATATGTACACAGCAAAAACTCCAGTGTTAAATTAACACTGGAGAGTGTTTATATGAGTCCACACCTCTGAGTGTTAAATATAACACTGTTGAGTGTTAAATGAACACTTTTGACAGTGTTATATTTTTAAAAGTAACCTCGTCAGTTTTGAAGATTAACAATGACTAACAGTGAGCAGTGCTGATTTTCTAACACTGGAAAATAACTCAAAATGTTAGAAATATTCCAGTGTTAGAAAATCAGCACTGCTCTGTGTTAGTCATTGTTAATCTTCAAAACTGACGAGGTTACTTTTAAAAATATAACACTGTCAAAAGTGTTCATTTAACACTCAACAGTGTTATATTTAACACTCAGAGGTGTGGACTCATATAAACACTCTCCAGTGTTAATTTAACACTGGAGTTTTTGCTGTGTAGGGTCTTATCTAAAATCCACGGTGAAGAAGGTCTACGGATAAGAGCCAAAGATATGACTGTGCGCTCACAGCTTTGAGCCATCCACGCACGTCAATTACGCACTTCTTCTTAAAGCGTAAAACATAAACGAACACTCATAGCAGCAACTATCACAAACGCAAGAGACACAAAATAAGTTTTTCTTTTTCAGAATTAAATTTAACACAATTTGCAGTAAATTGCTTCTGTAAATTAGGCAAATCGCGTTTGTGTGATTCATATGCTCTTCTTCCAAAGCTCGATAGCTTTTCTTAACTTGAGTGATTGAAATTTATTTACCTCAGCAGCTCAAGATACCGGATGTCTTCATCTTCCGTCTGTTAATTAACCAATCAATGATCCGTCTCGATGATCAGACGCCTGCACTGCTAAGCATTATAAAGCCATTCACTTCTTACATTACCACTGACCACTGTAACTTTTGCTGGGAATCCAACTTCCTCCGGGGCAGTGTATGTTCAAGTTAAAAGGCTAATAGCTATGAAATCACCGCCCACTAATCAGTCCTCCAGAAAATAGCGCATCTATGGAAAATTCCTCTGACGTCCGTGCGCTGATGGGGTCTAAAGATTTTCTGTTTCCCTCGTGAGTACTGCTATAGTTTCTGTGTATGGTTCACTGCTACAGACATTTGCTATTGTGTTGGTGCACGTCTCATCTAAATCTCACAACTCATCAATACAAGTTGTACTTCTTTCATTCAGCACCAGAGGGGCACAAAGGATAAGTGTTCTTTACCTAAGTAGAAGTACAGATTTTACATATACTACACACATTTCTACCAGCTATTTTATGTGCAAAGTAACTGAACCTGTTTACTATATTAATATGCTAAAATTAGTACATGAGAATGCAAAGTTTTTTCCACACCTAAACAAAGTGAGTACAATCAAGGGTTAAAGTGAGATTTCTCAGGAGAAGATTTGGTAAAGGAAGATCAGTTGTAGTGGCTGTGTGTAGTGAAAAAATATTATAATCACAATATTTCTTTGTGCGTTCCAATAGATTTTCTTTGTGTGTAGGCTGTGATCAGCTGACCTGCTGCTGTTGCTGTGAGATTTAATGCTCTTTGTGATTTACACTACTGAATTCAGCAAGATGTTATCCAATATTTCCTATTCTACCCAGGCTTATTCCAATAACTAGACTGACAGCATACTGTTTATACCACACAGTTTATAGATGGAATTCAGTTAATTAATCTAAGCATCATCAGCTTAATCACTGCTACACATGATGTAACATAAAATTAAACATGAATACCAAAGCCACTGTGCAGCAGCCCAACACAGTGTCTTGCTGTAAATTTACATTTTAATCCACACAAACCTGTTTATTTTGCTCAGAATTGCCACAACTGCTGAGTAGTTTCTTTGAAACTTTGAAGAGCACACAGTATACACCTCAATTTGTATTGCAAGGTGTTTCACAATATGAAAGAACAACATAACACCATATACAGATCTAATATGATTTTAAAATGAGGACTTATGTAAATGTTAAGTTTCCATTGAATCACATGTCACTGAGGAGTTCTTATCTTTCAATATAACCTCTTTTCTCCTGTCTTTCTTACATCTTTCTCCATCTTTGGGTGAAGTTATCTTGCACTTTCCTCTACCTGGGAAATGCAGCAGCTGGATCTTTGACTTGCACTATGTGACAAACTGCATAACAGTTGTTTGCTTGCTGATATTGTTAAGCTGATAAAATGTTGCATTTGAAAGTACAGGACACTTAAAAAACATTGCCCATAATGTGAGTTGGGTACATTCTGGCCATCTTCAGTGGCACAATGATATGATCTCTGCAGTGGCGTGTCCAGCGGGGTTGCCTGGGGGGGCACAGGCCACCCCCCCAACCAGACTGGCCACCCCAGGTGCCACCCCGAAAGCTAAAGCAATAAAATTCAATGAAATATCAAATGCACGATTATGTTTTCACAGTGAAGCTCAGATATCCGAGTGTAAGTGAATGCAGCATCGGCTTCTGCAGTATGAGCGTCATGTTAGCAAAGGTAGGAGAGCTAAGCACGAAAGACAGCACCGCAGAAAACAATTTTTCAGCGAAAGATTAGCTGGACTGGTCATCGGGCATATCGGGCATTTGCCCGGTGGGCGGATGACTTATTTATTTATTTTTTTGTAACGGCATGAACAATGAGAGGTGGTGGATTGGCCAGATGCTGGCCGATGTGTAAGAATAACTCAGTTGTTTGGTGGTGGCTATGGCGGAGCTTCCACAGAGGCCAGCAGGTGGATGAGGGAAGGGGAGGCAGGAGGAGGAGAGACCCGAGGCAGCCGCCAGTCCGATTGTCAGGTGAACTGAACTTCACGTAAGAAGTTATGACCTGCAGTCTATCTGGGTCAGATATAAACCAAGTTTAGGTGGAGTTTATTTTCGTTGTGTTGACTTTTTACAGTCAGTTACAAAAACTCGTACTGCGTGCTAGCTAGCATGATGGAGTTTCTATACAGCTGGGTGGGTGCTGTGATGTTAGTGATAGTGAACTTTATTTTATTCATAAGGTTAGTTAGTAGAGTTGCCAATGGCTCCTTAAAAAATGGAATGGTCCCTCATTCAGAGAAAATATTACGCGTTTCGTATTGAGGTGAGAAGAGATGCCGTTTGTCCCGTACTTTAGCTATAATGAAAAAAAGACACAAAGCTGGATTTATTCTGTGTCTTTACGCTGTCAGCTGCCTCTTCTTCTCTCATTCTCTCCCCTCCCTCTCCTGTTGCTACTTCAATCATGAAACTGATCAATGAGCAGCTGATCGGCTTTTCTCTCTTGTTTATCGCCCACTTTGTGCCAGCAAGAGGAAACCAGCGGATGTCGCGCTAAACAGCAGCGCGTTTAAGCTTGATCAGCTGTTAGAATTTATTTAATATTAATTTCTAGTATGAGTTGATGTTTGCTGGAGCCACAGCTGTAAAAGCTGCTGGTCATGATATCGGTTTGGACATGTGGTGAGAGGGAAACATGCAGATGAAACCAGGAGATGTCCTTACTGAATCATCAGAGCTGAACAGGTGATGGAGAAACAGGTTTACCTTTTTAGGTGACATGAATGAGTTGAAGGGAAGTTATGAACTGTTTCTGAGAGACAAATAACACCAGGATCCTCTTCTAAGTAGCTGACAGCTGGTAACTGTGCAGGGGCGGGTCTAGCAAAGTTATGCCAGGGGGCCAGGTAGGGCATTAACAGGGAAAGGGGGGCACAAAGAAATACTTTTCTTACTTATTCTCATTTAAAATATCTAGCTTTTATTAAATAATTATCTGAATGGATGAAAGTCTTTATCTGACGTAAAATGTATAGAAATCATACATATACCAAAAGGACAGTGTACATCACTGAAAGGCTTTATGGATTTAATACCTGGTGGGCCGGTCTGTAGTCAAAATGCCCAATTTTTTGTCCCAGTCCAGCCCTGCAGGTTAATACTGGCAGTGTCACCATGCCAGCTGACTGTATTTCATCATCAGCCAGTGTTGTTCTTTATACATCAATATTACCAAAGTTTACCATAAGGCAGCATAGAAAGTATTTACTTGCTTTCAGGTTTTATTCAAATGTTAGTCTTTTCGGTTGTTTCCCCACTTTTTTCCTGTTTCATAATCAAACACCAGTTTGTGAGAAGATTATCTTCTTTTTTTAATTCGCAGATAAAGTTTTGCATTGGCTAATTTGCCAATTGTATGTTAAAAATGTTCGTATTTTAATATTCAAAAATGTTTTTGCCCAAAACATATGTGCCCTATATGTCAGTAAAAATACTATGCAAATATTGCTGTCCTTGAATGCTGAATAAACACTGACAAAGCACTGATTGTATCTCTTGTACTTTATCAACGCAGTATCTAAAAACCTTGCACCGTAGTGGTTAAAATCTCATTCTAATAAGAGTTAAAAGCGCATTTGGTTATTAGGTTTATAGGGTTATTGAATTATGGTTAACGGTTGGTAGAAATTTTTTTTAACATTATCTGCCAATCACATCTGCCACCCTTCTCCAAATCTGTGCCCCTACCTGGCCCCCCCAACAAAAATTTTCTAGACACGCCACTGGATCTCTGCACAAATGCTGTCCTCTTTATTAAGCTGTTTCTTAAGCTGTGTGAAGTAATTTCAGCTGGTGGGCAGGTTGTTCACTGCCTTCTCTGCATAAATGTTTGTGTCTTCCATTAAACCTTTGTCAATGTTCTTGGCTGACTGGTGTGTGACAGTGTGTCTGCTGTTATCAGGGGAGTGTAAAATAAAGTAGCTGTTAGTGGTATGCAATTCCACAATTTTTGGTGTCAATCTGATTCCAAGTAAATAAAAGTGAGAGTGGTGTGTTATGATTTATGAGATAAGTAATTTGCCAGACTTGAACACATTTTAATAACCTCTAAATCACTGTGGTTTTTACTTTCCAGAATAAGTAGTGAACCCAATAAAATATATAATATATGATTTCCGAATATCATGATTATTTTTTAGGGCTCTATCAGTGGTGTTCACTTCTAGTGTTTTGCTCACAGGGGTTGCCCACAGCATTTGTTTGCGGTGAATTGCTTCAGACAGCTCACTGAGCTGTCTGCTTGTAAAGTTGCCTGGCTAGAGCAGCTGTGTGTGGGACTTTGCCCAGAACTGTCCTGGGGACTCAGGCTGCCATAAGAAGTGTGGGTTTGTTATTCCCTTTATGGCGGCTTTTTGTTTTTTTGTGGCAGCCTTATCTCAAACAGGCTTTATTATTTCTTTCCTAATCAGAGACATCAAGGTCATTTGGTTTGGTGGTTGTGGGCAGCTTTTTCCTGTTTTCATGTCTCATGCTAAAGAGCAATTTAAATTCAGTTTCTGTATGGTGTTCATGCTATCTTCAGAAATGAGACCCTTCCTCTGGTTTGTGTGCTCTGCTTTCTTGTTTTCCTTGTGATGTAATTAGACAACCACCTGTTTGACTGTGGGCAGCACTGTCCTGGTTTCATCTTTCATACTACAAAAATAAGAAGTTTCAGTTTCAGTGTATTAGAAATTGAATTGTTGAAGACAGTTTTAGCAATATAATCATATACATCTGCAAAAAAGTATCACTTAACCTACATTGTGGCCATAAAATGTGGAAGTTACAATCCCCATCATTTTGAAAAGAAAGTCCATGTGGTCTGTTTGTCCACACCCCCACAAATGTGGCATAAATAGAAAGCCCAGGATGATCCCTTGACAGTACAGCATTACTCATATAGATTGCATAAATGCTGCTTGATGTAAAGGTCTCCGACGTATGTCCCTGAGATAAGACAAAAATTTATTGCTGGGTCTTAGGAGGATAAACATATTTTTAGTGGCCAACGCGGACGGGATTGTTTACAATGCATGTACAAAAACGCCAAGTCATAAAGATACTTGCAAAACGGGTATTTTTAATTTTACATAACCCTTTAATAAATACAGCTGACTAGTCTACGAATATAAGCAAATATATTACAGATAAAAACAAACAGAAATCACTATTTGGCAGCTGAACACTTTTTGGCACAAACTCTGGTACACTTATCTATAATTGTGATTCATTTGACTCATGTAACATCCAGGGGAAACCCCAGGTTAACTTAGCAAATGAATAACCAGCTTAATGTGACTGCTTATCCTGACTGCCACTATTAGAGAAAAGGAAATATATCCCTGGTATACTAAACTCATCACAGTTGAGGGTTACAGTAACAGAGCCTAAAGAACTTAACTACTTAAGGTGCAGTAAGCTGAACATAGCTTCAACCGTCTGTTTGTTGAAAAACAAACTAGAAAAACTTTATCGTTGTCGCCGACATGTTTTGTACCTTAGGCTCATCAGAGACAATCATGTCCAGGTAAAATAATTTTCTTTAATCTACACACATGTAGGAATTACTTAGCTAGTTTCATGGATAATCTCAGTGACTGAATTATTGCCGGTCATTCGTACACATTTACTGTATTGAACGGTTTTAAATATCCAATGATTACTGGTCCAGAATGTGCCTTGTTTTTCCCAAAACTGGGATGCTCTTTGCTATTTTTGTTTTTAGATTTCTAACATGAGGCTTCCTGCAGATTTTGCGGTCTGACATCACACACAGAAATCTGTTCTCACACACCCCTTCTATAATATTTTTTCTGATTATAAATCAAACATTCAAGATATGATAGAAGTGGACACTATATAGACTTTATAACCTTAATTCTTTATTTGTAACAGGGACAATGCACTTTAATAAACATTGCTTTAAATGTACCAGATTTAGCTATGAGCCAATTTTTTATCTGAAGTTCCCAGACAGAAGAAAAGATAACAGAAATACAAGCAAAGGCTCCAGGGCATAGACCCTTATCATGATGGAGCCAAGGCAGTTTGTTTTCAGTAATCTCTAATGAAAAAAGAAAATATAAACAAACATAAATGATTATGATACTGAATGCCTGATAAACATCTAAAACAGGAAACAAAGTCAAATGTTGTTGTGATCATAAAAGATGGGATCAGATACTGAACAAAACAAAAAATATATTAATTACATTTTTAGTAAAACTAAATACTAACATATGCAAGCAAATATGCAAAATACTTTCTCTCTCTCTTTTTTTAAGATGCCTAAATTAAGACTAAAACTAAATGGCATTTTAGGCACAATTAACAATGGTGGAAGAGACTAAGGTGAGAAGAGTGCAATTGAATATAAGTTATACAGTATATAATAATACGTAAAAATAAAGAATAAATAATTATACAAAGCTGCAAATGTTAAACACAATAAAACACAACAACTATAACTCTTATGTCATATATTAACAGGGAATATGCCAGACTGCTGTTATGCTAAATAAGTAAGAAAAAATGTGAACACTCACAGGATGGTCTTACAAAGAACTCAGTGGTATTCCAGTCATAATAAATATTTGACTGAATGTGTTATCTTTATTACATAGTTAATAGTTTAAATGCCCACCTCTCTTACCTAATGTGGCATTTGTGGGACCAGTCACATGTCCAAGTGTTGTGTTACACAAAGTCGACCAGAAACAAATGTAATACTTATTTTGAAATTACTGACTCATTCTATTTTCCAGGAAGTGGCATTTTACAACCACTTTTAGTTCCATAATCGTACAAACATAGCACAAACTGCAACTGTGAGTCAAAGAGACATGAGCAACTTTTGCTACTGCCATCTAATTAACATTATAAGAACAGTTATATTTTTATACAATTCAAACAACACAGGTTTAGAAAGATTTCCTCTGGAGTAATGTTTCTTTTGTTTCTTTGTTTCTTTAAGTCATTGCAACCCTTGAACATTAGCATTTAAAACTGAGTTGTATTTGTGTTTACTGACTTATTGATGAGGTCTGCCCCGAGTTCCTGAAGGCTCTGGACGTTGTAGGGCTGTCCTGGTTGACACGCCTCTACAATGTTGCGTGGAGATCAGGGGCAGTACCCCTGGATTGGCAGACCAGGGTGGTGGTCCCCATGTTTAAGAAGGGAGACCGGAGGGTGTGTTCCAACTACAGGGGGATCACACTCCTCAGCCTCCCTGGGAAAGTCTATGCCAGGGTGCTGGAAAGGAGAGTTCGTCCGCTAGTCGAACCTCGGATACAGGAGGAACAATGCGGTTTTCGTCCTGGTCGCGGAACACTGGACCAGCTCTTTATCCTCTCAAGGATACTTGAGGGTGCATGGGAGTTTGCCCAACCAGTCTACATGTGTTTTGTGGACTTGGAGAAGGCATTCGACCGTGTCCCTCGGGGTGTCCTGTGGGAGGTGTTGTATGGGGTGTCTGGCCCATTGCTACGGGCCATTTGATCCCTATACAACCGTTGCAAGAGTTTGGTTCGCATTGCCGGCAATAAGTCGGACTCGTTCGGTGGGTGATGGGCTCCGCCAGGCTGCCTTTATCACCGGTTCTGTTCATAATTTTTATGGACAGGATTTCTAGGTGCAGCCAAGTGGCGGAGGGCTTTCGCTTTGGTGGCCTCAGAATCTCATCTCTGCTTTTTGCGGATGATGTGGTTCTGTTGGCTTCATCAGGTGATGGCCTCCAGCTCGCACTGGAACGGTTCGCAGCCGAGTGTGAAGCAGCGGGAATGAGGATCAGCACCTCCAAATCTGAGGCCATGGTTCTCAGCCGGAAAAGGGTGGAGTGCCCACTCCGGGTCGGGATGAGTTCCTGCCCCAAGTGGAGGAGTTCAAGTATCTCGGGGTCTTGTTCATGAGTGATGGGAGAAGGGAGCCGGAGATCGACAGACGGATTGGTGCTGCGGCTGCAGTGATGCGGACGCTGCACCGGTCCGTCGTGGTGAAGAGGGAGCTGAGTGTAAAAGCGAAGCTCTCAATTTACCGAGTCGATCCACGTCCCTACCCTCACCTATGGCCACGAGCTGTGGGTAGTGACCGAAAGAACGAGATCGCGGATACAAGCGGCAGAAATGAGCTTCCTCCGAAGGGTGGCTGGCCTCTCCCTTAGAGATAGGGTGAGAAGTTCGGCCATCCGGGAGGGGCTCAGAGTAGAGCCGCTGCTCCTCTACATCGAAAGGAGCCAATTGAGGTGGTTCGGGCATCTGACAAGGATGCCTCCTGGGCGCCTCCTGGGTGAGGTGTTCGGGCATGTCCCCACGGGAGGAGGCCCAGGGCAGACCCAGGACACGCTGGAGAGATTATATCTCTCGGCTGGCCTGGGAACGCCTTTGGTGTTCCCCGGATAAGCTGGAGGAGGTGGCTGGGGAGAGGGAGGTCTGGGCTTCTCTGCTTAGGCTGCTGCCCCCGCGACCCGGCCTCGGATAAAGCGGATGAAGATGGATGGATGGATGGATGGACTTATTGTAAATGTGAGAGTGTTTCTTCTCCTCCTCCTGGAGGACAGTCTTGAATACATTCATAATGGATTTCCAGGCTTCTTTCTTAAAATCTTAGTCCACAAACACACGCAGCAGTGGATTCAGGCAGCTGTTGAGAAAGGCCGTATTGGTGGCCAAAGGAATGCCAATGATACAATTTGAAGTATCCGTTTTTTTAGCTATCACAATTGGATCCATAATATGAATGGGAGCCCAGCACAGAAAAAAAGCTGAACAGCAATGGTCTTGAAGGAACGACTCAACTGGGTGGCCAGTGGTTCCTTTTGAGATGATTGTTTTGATTCTGACAACATAAGAGGAGACAATGATAGTGGATGGGACTGCAAAAAGCACAAGGAAGTCGGCGATGATGACAGGTGGATGATGAAATTGTCGCTGTGTATTGGGAGATTCTGCACTATAGTCATCAGAAATAGCGTAGCTGTTTAAGCAGAGAGTTTTGCTTTCATTCTCACACGCTTGCTCTGTGTCTATGATGATGGAATATGGAAAGCCGATCATAAAAACCACCCCCCAAACACCCAGAGACACAACCTTTACATACATTTTTAATCACCACCAGAATGTAGACACTAGCAAACATGTACCATCAATGTTCCCTCTAATTTTTCATGTGTCTGAGCGAACACACAAACTCCCTGAGCGGTCCCTTGGACCACTATGAGTAACAGCAGACGTGTGCACTGTGGTCACGTCAGCATCTAATCCATCCAAGTTACATGGTTTATTAAAATAATCAAATTGCAGCATTTACATTTATGTTAGACTACTTTTAATTAACTGCTTTAGCCCACTTACAATGAAAATTAAAACAAAACTTGTTTGTGACCTGTGTAGTATGTTAACACTGTTGGAAATAAAAATAACTTGAACTCCAATTTTGAAAACACAACTTTCTGTTTTTTATTTATAAAGCTCTGAGTTGTATTATGAGTATGAGTCTGTGGTCTGGGAGAGAGTCCTGTAACTCTGTCTGCAAAATACAGTATATAATGACCAATGTTGGGCAATTAATTATATAGTTAATTCTTCAAAAAACTAACTGAAAATGCAGCCAAGGTGTTTTTTAAATAAATATTTAAAACTATTTACAGAACAATCAGCTGTTCTGCATCAAATCTGATGCCACACAAATTATTTGTGCCACTCCAAAAAATAATTTCTGTCCACTATGAGATAAAGGAGAACAACAGCCTGATACCTGCAGGCCTGGCAACAGGAGATGTATCACGCCTGTAACACCTGTAACTTTCAGCAGTCGCCTCATTGTTCTGACACACACAACAAAACTATTGACTACACTACACACTAACTACACACTAACTACACAAGATTTGCGCTAAACGTTGCAAATCTCTCACATCTCAAAACACCACCGTCACTCCTAAAAGTTCCCCCTTCCTAAACAATTAAATGCCATGTTGCCATATTATTTTTTGATTGGTCGACATGGTACATTTTTCCAACAATAGGAAAGGGTGGGGGTTTTTTGGTTTTGTTTTTGCTCACAGGTGGAGAGTGCTTTCGAGCATTTTCCTTATAAAATGCTGTTTTTACCGTTTCTTCCCGCAGTAAATATAAACAACGATAGTATTCAGGAAGAAAACCAAACATTGCAGATATTTTTATCATAACTCTGGTTTTACGTGGCCTATCAACACAATTTAAAAACTGGTATAAAGTCCACACTTTTTCCGTCAATTGTTCCGTCTGTCCTGCTCACATCTCCAATGGTTGTACACGTTGTCATTAATGTGGCTTCACTCCTCATCAGCCACGCCGCTTTGCTAGCTAAAACGCCGGTGTCGGCACATAAGGACGGTGTCATAGCCTGTCAACGACGTTGATTGGCTGCGTATATACGAATGTGATTCGCATTATTGGCTGGACTATAGGATAAGGTGGCATCGTTCTAATCCCATACAGGAGCAGCCAGTCACTCACTGACTAACACTGCAAAAAAGAATTGTTAAAGTTTTAATTTTAATTTCAATTCAGGTTAGATCTTTTTTTGTGCGCAACGCAGATTTTCTGTGCACAGAGACCGTGCCAGCAGTGCGCAATTGCGCACGTGCGCAGCTTAGAGGGAACATTGGTCTCCATCATTTTCTTGAGGCCTGCAGTTTATGTAAGATATAATATAAGATATAACAATATAAGACAAACAGTATGAATGTAGTGTAGTTATACTCAATTAATTACCCCCAAATCACTACTTGATGTCAAATACTGTTGAAGTTACGAAGAAAATGAATTTTGTCGACATGAGCCCCCAGTGCTAAAACAACACGAATAGTGATCCAGATTAAGGCACTAAACTATGCCAAATTACAGTAGTAATGAGTAGTAATGCCCCAAAAATAAATAACTAAAAGTGAATAAGAGCAGCAATAATGTCAAGTTATGAGGTTAATTCAACATGTAAAATGTTCAAAGTTATTGCAAATGTATCTAAAGGCAAATTATAATACAAATACGGGGAGTTACTACTGATAGGTTTATAGCTTAACCCTATTCGCTGGAACATTGAAGGCAATGTAATTACACAGCAAGCAAGACACGAGTAGGCAACATTCTTTATGTTTCACGTGCACGGGAGAGAACTGGACAGGCGCCGTTCCTTCGCTTGACCCCAGTTGCTCTCGTCCGCTCCCCCGTAACACTGCTCTTTTATTGTGGTTACATGAATATGCATAGGTTCATTAACATATGACATCTTACATAGGTATGCATGTGAACAAAGAATATCCTGTGTGTGTGTGTGTGTGTGTGTGTGTGTGTGTGTGTGTGTGTGTGTGTGTGTGTGTGTGTGTGTGTGGCCCCATATATGACTTCCCTAAACCTGCTGGCCTGGAAGTCCAGCAGTTCATCTAAACAAAAGGCACTTAGACTAAAACAGATATAGATACGTTTATCCTACCATAAAACAGTAAGACAAGGTACGACCTCTCCCATGCTCCCAGAGTGTGGGTGTGAAAGCCAGAACACTCTGGAATGCACACAATGCTGTTGTAGACTATTAAGGATCAAACCTCCTATCACTACACAATCGATTATACACCTCTAAGCATATATGGTTAAATATTCCTAAGCATAAATGACAATCAACATTACAAAAACCTAACAACTACAAAGTGAATTAATATATTCAAGGTTCATTTTATTCCATTTATATTTATGTTTATTTGACTAGATTTTATCTTAATCTGAATAAATGTCTCTGAGAATATGCATTTGTATTCGCTTTCAGGTGCAACTGTGTGGCTGAACACAAAACTGTGCTGAAAACAAAACTGTCCAAAACACATGTTTCGTGAATCTTATGTATTTGTTTGTGCTGTGTGTTTATTTATTTACACAGGATAATTACATGTCATCTTATAAACACTGTATTCTCTTAATTCACCCTCTATTTCACTTGTTTGCCTACTTTTAATAAATAGCTTTGGCATAAAAAGTGTACCAAAAATAATTATGCTTATAAATGACAGATGATTTAACCACTTCCTGTCTAGTCAACACAAAAGAGAAACAAAGCGCATTTTGTCTGATTTTCTTAATTTAGTTATTAGAAATTGCAACTCATTCATGTTTGGCGGTGCAATGACGTTTTAGTATGGAAACTGGTTGATCTTATAATAATCAGTATTTTCTGTTACTTGTTTTTTGATCGTGATAAGCTGCTGTCATTAAATGTTTCTTATTAGATGTTGGATTAATTGATACACATATGAGGATTTATTTATAGATATACAATACAATAAAAAATTATTTTGAGCCCACATGTGGTGATTACAGGATGTATAAGTGGAGAAACAGTTAAGTCCAAATACACTCTCAAAATTTAAATGATGGTATGAAAGAATGATCATCATTGTCATCTTTTATTGATGCCACCATAGCTGAGAAGAAGTGAAAAAGTTGAAAAAATGTATATATATTATATTCTTTACATAGACATAGAAGCTTTTACAAAGAGTTCATTTTGTTAAAATTTTAGAAGAATATTATACAAAGCAGATGAGCGTAAGAATATAATAATGATGAAATATAGTGAAAAGGAATTTTACAATTCTTTTGAATTTCAAAAACAAGCAGCCTGAATGCACAGCTGTGAATCAAAGATACCAACAGCAAGTCTGCATAGTGCAACTGCATCAGTTACATATCTGAATCATACTTAAGGTAGTGAAAAGCCCATAAGCAATTTGACATATGCTTTACAGCTTAATTATTTTGTTTCTTATACCTCAGTATTCAAATCTGAACTCTCTCGGCTCTGACTGGTGTCCACTGACTTTGTGTAAGTGTGACTGCGTGTCTCCTCTTCCTTGAAGGCACTCTCCAGCACATTCAGGATGGATTTGCGGACTTTATGTTTAAAATCTTGGCCCATGAACACATACAGAAGTGGATTCAGGCAGCTGTTGAGAAAGGCCAGACTGGTGGCTATTGGCATCCCAATTGGAATGATACCTTTTAATATTTTACTTGAATATTCTGGCATGTGACTTGCCATCTCAATTAGACTCATGATGTGAAAGGGAGCCCAGCACAGAAAGAAAGTGATGATAATGGCAGCAATGATCTTAAAGGGGCGACTTGACTGATTGGCCAGTGTGCGGTTTCTTCTGAGACGATGAATTATGACAGCATAACACGAGACAATGACAGTGAAGGGCACAACAAATCCTAGGAGGAAGCGTGTGATAATCATGGCCTGATAACGAAATTGCCATAACTGTGTCACAGGTGGTGTTTCATAGTCATCAGAAAGAGCATAGTTGTCGAAGCAGAAGATTTTGTCAGAGTCTTTTTCAGTGTCCCTGAAGATGAAGTATGGAGCACTGAGAATCAAAGCCACCACCCAAACACACAGACTCACATAGGATGCCTTGCGTACATTTCGGTGGTTCTGAGCACAGACGGGCCACACCACAGACACACATCTGTCCACACTGATCACCACCAGAATGTAGACACTGGCAAACATGTTCAGAAAGCTGATGGTGGTGTTCAGCTTGCACATGAAGTTGCCAAAATGCCAGTGGAAATCCAAAGCTGTGTAAGTCACACTCAGGGGCAAAAATGCAGTGAAGAGGAAGTCAGCCACAGCAAGGTTGAGGTACCAAACTGTGTTAACAGTTTTTTTCATCTTGAAGCCGGTCACCCAGATAACCACTCCATTCCCGAGCACACCGAGGACAAAGGCCAGGGAATAAATTATAAGAGACATGATGTTGAGCCCACCATTACTGCCACTATTCTCAGAGCCATTTCCATCAGGTGCAGCAGTTGTTTTGATTGGATTGAAAGAGTTAGTCGCCATCTCCCTCACTGACTTTAGACCTGCAAAGAAAAAAAATAAGTAAAAGGTTCAGCTCCCAGTCAAAGTTAATAGGAAACTGAAACTGAAGCTATGGTGACATTCAGTCTAAGACAGTGTGTCAACATAGCTCCCAGACAATTAGACAAACATGAAAGGGCATTATCTTAAAATTTGAAATCCTCAAAAAAGCACACTTTTTCTGTAATCAAGTAATCTTCTTCTATCTGCTGCACCCTTTAACCCTCTGGGGCCCATATAATTGGCCATTTTGAACTACTTTTGATGTTTCCTCTACATTTCACCTTTAAAAACTATTTACTTTGTCTTGTTTGGTATCCTTTACAGCACAATCTCACGTGTCTGAATTTACAGTTATGTTTTCATTTTGACATACTGTATTAACACAATTGATCTAAAATCAGACAAAAAACACAAAATCCAAGTAGAAAAAGTTATATATTTTTTACTGTAACAACCACAATCATGTTTAATGAATCATATTTCATAACTTTCAATGCAAATATAAATTGTCAATTTTAAAATCATATGCACAAGTTTTGCAAACAACAACGTTATTTGCACCCATTTACCTTTTACCCCCTAACCCTTAATAACCATTTCAAACTATTTACATCAGCGGTCCCCAACCTTTTTTGTGCCACGGACCGGTTTATGCCCGACAATATTTTCACGGACTGGCAATAAGGTGTCGCGGATAAATACAACAAAATAAAACTAGTGCCGGTACCGAAAAAAAGAAGATTTATTCATAACACACGTGAAAAGACCCAGGAAAACCGAGTTAACGATAAAAACGATAACAAACTAACGCTGAAAACCATACATTTCACACCTGAGCCTCGACTCTCGCGGCCCGGTACCAAACGACTCACGGACCGGTACTGCTCCGAGGCCCGGGGGTTGGGGACCGCTGATTTACATAACAATCAGGTGTTCTGCATTCAATAAGATGTCACACAAATTATTTGTGCCACACCAAATATTTCTGTTCACTACAAAGGAGAACATCACAGCCTGATACCTGCAGGTCTGACAGCAGGAGATGTATCACTCATGCTTTCTGCCTGGAGACAGCAGTCACCTTATTGTTCTGACACACAACACAAAACTATCCACAACACTACACACTAACTGCACAAGACAACACATTAACTACACACTCCAAACACGCTAAACGTCACAAATCTCTCACATCTCATAACTCGCTCTCTCTTTTTCTGCTGTCTTTCCTTCTAACTCTCTCCTGCTCTCTCTCCGTCACTCCTAAACAACCAAATGTCATGTTGCCATATCATTTTTGGTTGGTCGACATGGTGCATTTGTCCACCAACACGAAAGGGCTGTTTTTTGTTTTGTTTTTTGTATTTTTTGGTCATAAGCAGAGAGTGCTTGCTAGCGCTGTCCTTAGACAGTAAACGTGACGAAACTATTCAGGAAAAAACACGCATATATATTGTTTATCATGACTTTGTTTTTGCGTGGCCTTTCAAAATAATTTAAAAACTGGTATATATCACCTTGTTGCTTTGTCATCTTGAATTGGTCGTGTGATTGGCTTACCACGACTACTTTATTCTTCTCAGTCAAACAGCAGCACTCATTCGATTGTTTTGCCCCCTAGCAACAGGTGTTGTGCCAAAAAGTGATCGTCTTTAAAGTGATTTGTTTTTTTCCCCCATCTTACACTTCCTTTGTCCAATATATATCCATTATCCCTCACATGTCACATGTCAAAATCATCACAGTCTTGCCTCTAATGTTCACCTGAGGTGTTCCTCTGAAGTACTCATTTCTAATTTATGTACTCAAAATGGTATTGTTTTTGCCACCCCATCTGAATCCTATGTCACTCACATGCCACGCTAACAAAATTTCTCTAGATTTCCCTGCTACTCTGTGAATACCGTCACCTCTTCAGGTTCTCTTCCACCTGCTCGGTCCTCTCACTAAAGAACACAATGTCATCATAGTCATCATCATAGTCCACAAAGACTCCTTGCTGACCTCATCTGTCAACCTAATGCTACAAACAAGAAGAGGTTACTTGTAAGGCATTACTGTAATCCGATTACTTTTTTCAGGTAATGAGTAAAGTAAGGGATTACTATTGCAAAAACGGTAATTAGATTACCGTTACTTTCCCGTAGAAACGCTGCATTACTGCGTTACTAAAACCTTGAGTTTTTTGCCAGAATGTCTCATGACAGTGACCTAAGCGAGTGCAACGTCGTGACAACAGCTGTGTGCAGATCAACAATGGATAATATATGGAGTGCGGGAGAGAGTATGAGCGTGCAGCGTTTAAAGCGTGGAAGTACTGACCTTACTTTGAGTTTGATTCCATAAAAAGTGACAAAAACATTAGTGTCCGTTGTGCGTGGGAAGAAAACTTCTTTTTACAGCGAAAAACCCCTAAACTTCCAAGCAAGCACCGAGTGCGCTATGACATAATGTGAAATTCACAGAGACACTTGCGGATTCTTCCACTGACCGCTGCGGCACACCTGCACCAGGGTAAACCTCCGCCTACCCCACTCCTGCTTTACAGGTGAAAATAGAGCAACAGGACCGCTAGTCTTTGATTTTACTTATTTTCTGCTGTGTTTTACTTGCATCTATTTGAAAGAGTGAGTGTAAACACAAAAAAAATATTTTATTTTATCTGCTGGAATGTGCAGAAAATAGGTTTAAATGTTAAACAAATTTCTTCCAGTCAGAGAATGCTGCATATAATTTAATTTTTGCTTGATGCATAAAGTTAAAAGATTAAAACTAATAAAACAAGTTTTAAAAAGAGACTTTTCCATTTGATTACATTTTGTATGATGGATTATGCAGAAAAAGTAGAATTGGGCTGAAAGATCTATCGCTTTATCACCTATTCATGTTGTAAATCGTGTTTTTAAAAAGTAACTAAGTAACTAAGTAATTAATTACTTAAAAATAAGTAATCAGTAAAGTAACAGGATTACTTTTTGGGGGAAGTAATCAGTAATTAGTTACTGATTACTGTTTTCAAGTAACTTGACCAACACTGGTCCTCATACATGTCCAGCACTACCATCACATACTCCTCTTCCGCTCCCGTATGAATTCTGACCTTCTTTATACTTTGCATCTACATTCTCAAGGCAAACATTACATCTGCAGTGCTCTTTCTTGGCATGAAGCCATAATGCTGCTCATTGATCATCACCTCCCTTCTTAACCTGACTTCAGCAACTCTTTCACATATCCTCATGGCATGGCAACAACTTTATCCCTTTATAGTTTAGATACAGCTTTGCACATCACCCTTGTTCTTGAAAACTAGCACTAGTCCTGTGAAATAACACTAAATTTGTGTTTTTACATCATGTGACAGTTTAAAAAAATGAATTTCCTGTTTTTTCTTTGCACGTATACATATTTAGAGAAATATTCCTGGGAAATCTTTCATGCTTGGTGAAAAATGAAGTAAATACCTTGTGAAGCTGTCTTGTTGGCTGTTGATGAATCCTCTGCAGAAGAATGTCTGATCCAACTCTGACAGCTTAGCTGAGACTTGTGTGGGGTGTATGTCACTGCTGATAAACATGCAAAACCACAGGAAGTTTTGTAAAAGTTAAAACATGAGAGAGCATTCTATGATGGTTGGCAGTGTGAGGGTTTGCAATGCCCTCACACAAATTGCTAAATTTGGACTGCAACATATTGCATCAAGAATACAGTATTATCTTTCTGAAAGCAAAAGACATGTAACATTAGAACATATATATTCTTGTGAGAGGGCCAAAGCGTTACACAGCTGATAGCTGGCTGTTTTGCTATTTAACACCATTATCTTTCTGTTGCAACCTTGGGTTTGGTAAGTATCAAGTCATGAAATATTCTGAGGAAAACCAACCTGTTTCCATAATCAGTAGCATATAATATAATTCAGTAAATAAAAGCAAAATAATCACTTTCCAACTTATTGTCCCTATGCCTTGGGTGTTTATTTTGTTTTTGTTTTTATTTGCAAGAAACATAAAAAACACTTTATGTTCATGATTAGTGATTTTTTTCTTCAGGTTTATAGAAAAATACCTGATGTATCTGCACATAAGTGCACATAAGTGCACATAAGTGCATATCTGCACATAAGTGCAGATACACATAAGCACATAAGTGCAGATACATCAGATACTAAGTATGTTATTTAGTAATTTAGCAAAGCTCTTTTTTGTGGATGAATTTACTGCAGATTAATGAAACAGTTTATGGATGATATGTCACCCCTTATGAAGAACTAGATCTACAGGAAGTTTGCACAACATTTAAAATGAGAATCTTTCTATTTCTTTTCAGTGACGCAGTATGGGGCTCTTATCAGCATCCGGCTTTGCAATCTTGATAAACTACTTCTTACGCTGAAAGCCAACTGTCCTTTTCTTGTGTCTGCACAATATTTTCACGAAAAAACAAAAAACAAACTCCTTGTGGAAATGTAACCAATGAGTCAACTTCTCAAGGAATAGCAGTTGAAACAGTATCTGTAACAACGTAACAACAGAGGACAATTTATTTAGGGTCCGACAGCAGTTAACCATCTGTGTCCAGAATCTCATACCTTTTTTCTGGACTGTACATTCTTAACAGCTTCAGATCATCATCATCATCATCATCATCAACATCATCAGCCTTCTTACATCTGCCCTGCATTTGGGATTTAAAGGAAACTTAAATCACTCTAATAATTACCAAAATTTGACCCTTTGAGCGAGTATGGTGAAATCTGATTTTCTGTTCCTTTTAACTTATGATCAGAATTGAAATGGAGAATTTTTTTACAACACTTCTACTGATGTTGTATTACAACTCATTACAACGCATTTCTGCTTAACCCTGAAACATGTGCATATGTTCTTTAAGTCATTGAGTCCTTTCCCAGTCCATGAAAAACAAAACTATAATGTCTTCATGGCAAGAGAATGTCACTAAATACTCCTTGAAATAAAAATGTAGAAGCTAACCAGCAAACTTAAAAAAAAAATGTGTATCTATATAGAGTGCTATATGAAATGTGTCTGTGAGTACTTTGAGCCAAACACTCAGTGGTCCAGAAGAAGATGGAGCAGCTGCTGCTCGCCCTCCGACATGATAGCAGGATGGCATTACACTGCTCGTCTTGAAGACCCAAAAGGAAAGTCTCCTCACTAGCAGGAGGTTTAATAATAGTGACATTAAGGCTACCAGGTGTAAAAGTTACCCTGTTGGCTCACACAAGCTCTGCCAAAGCTCCAGACCACATGAGCTCATAGCCCATGAAACAGTTATAAATTGACAATATAATAATAGTTTAAGGTAAAGGTAGAGCATATTTTTTGGAACTGAATGTAACTGCAGCTTCATGACAACATGACACAGTTATACAAACCATATTAATAATAATAATGATAATAATAATGATAATAATACTGATAATGAAGTGCACTCACTGGACTATTCTCTTTTAAG
Source organism: Oreochromis aureus (assembly GCF_013358895.1). Taxonomy (NCBI): domain Eukaryota; kingdom Metazoa; phylum Chordata; class Actinopteri; order Cichliformes; family Cichlidae; genus Oreochromis; species Oreochromis aureus. Next base: position 15,653,962 of record NC_052952.1, read on the forward strand.
GGAATAGTATTTCATTTGGTATATAAAGTAAGTAATAAATAATAGGTATTGAATTTTGCTTTGAATCTGTGTAAGAAAACATTCATTGATTCTAATCAACAAAATTACTCCCCTGCCACCTACAGCTCAATTTGAGGTATATTGTATTGATATCCCTGGAGCTACAAAGGAGTTGATTCTATGTGAGTTTGCAGTTTAACTTTGAGTGGGACATTTACATGATAATCCATCCATCCATTTTCTTAACCAGTTCTCAATCAGTGGACAAAGAAAGAAATGAAGAAAGATTATGTTTTTTCTATAAATCATGAAGGTCGGGGTTAGGATTCAGAGCTAGAGTTAAGTCATCGCTGATGTTGACTTAGATGTCAGAGGGTTGACCTTTGCCTTTCTCCGTTTTATTAACTGAATAAGTCTTTGACACCTGATTTCTATGAGACTCAGACCAAAAGTGCGTTTCTTTATGATGCATAAAGCAACTAAACTAATTTTAAAAAGATGGAAGAGTGAAGAAAAAAGAGGAAAATATGTAAATGATACTAGTAGTAACTGACTTTTATTGTATAAAATAGCTTATCAGACTCCACTTATTTACCAGCTGCCTGACTTCTTGACCAGAATACACTTACAGTGACAAAAAGATGGGGATTTACTGGTTGATTTGTACCCAAGCATGTTGCTGCAATTACATCATTAAAAGCTGCAAATCAGCCCGTCTGTGCTCATGTCTTCTTCTCAAGACTGCTGCACTATATCAGTAAAACTAAAGCGTAAAGACTCCTTCTGCTGGTTAGATATATACAGTGCAATGAAAAAAGCATTCGCCAACTTTCTGATTTCTTAGCTTCTAGCTTATTTGTAATACTTAAATGTTTCAGATCAGCAAACAAATTTCAACAGTAGACAAAGACAACCTGAATAAATACAAAAAGTAGTTTTTAAATAATGCTATCATCTGTTAAGGGAGAAAAGCAATTCAATCCTACATGATATACATAACTTTACCTTACTTAACCTGAGATATCTTGAACAGGTTGTTTGTGCCCCAAAAAATCTCCAGTGTTGCCAAATTCAAACATTTCTACAAAGAGGAGTGTTCCAAAATTAACTCACAGTGATGTGAAAGACACATTGGCAGGCTCGGGGACAACAGTATATTTGACCTAAACCCAGTCATTCTCAGTTCTGTTACACAAATCTACCCATAATTATGAGAATTATGCTAAAAGTAAACTATACCAGTTTTGTGTCATGCAAGGCATTAGTTTGAATGCTAATGTGAAATTGATTGATTTTACAAAAGTATTTAAAATACAGCGGGATGCAAAAGTTTGGGCAACCTTGTTAATAGTCATTATTTCCCTGTATAAATCGTTGGTTGTTACAACACAAAATGTCAGTTAAATATATCATATAGGAGTCACACACAGTGATATTTGAGAAGTGAAATGAAGTTTATTGGATTTACAGAAAGTGTGCAATAATTGTTTAAACAAAATCAGGCAGGTGCATAAATTTGGGCACTGTTGTCATTTTATTGATTCTAAAACCTTTAGAACTAATTATTGGAACTCAAATTGGCTTGGTAAGCTCAGTGACCCCTGACCTACTACACAGGTGAATCCAATAATGAGAAAGAGTATTTAAGGGGGTCAATTGTAAGTTTCCCTCCTCTTTTAATTTTCTCTGAAGAGTAGCAACATGTGGGTCTCAAAACAACTCTCAAATGACCTGAAGACAAAGATTGTTCACCATCATGGTTTAGGGGAAGGATACAGAAAGGTGTCTCAGAGATTTAAGCTGTCTGTTTCCACAGTTAGGAACATAGTGAGAAAATGGAAGACCACAGGCTCAGTTCAAGTTAAGGCTCGAAGTGGCAGACCAAGAAAAATCTCGGATAGACAGAAGCGACGAATGGTGAGAACAGTCAGAGTCAACCCACAGACCAGCACCAAAGACCTACAACGTCATCTTGCAGCAGATGGAGTCACTGTGCATCGTTCAACCATTCGGCGCACTTTACACAAGGAGATGCTGTATGCGAGAGTGATGCAGAGGAAGCCTTTTCTCCACACACAGCACAAACAGAGCCACTTGAAATATGCTAAAGCACATTTAGACAAGCCAGCTTCATTCTGGAATAAGGTGCTGTGGACTGTTGAAACTAAAATTGAGTTATTTGGGCATAACAAGGGGCGTTATGCATGGAGGAAAAAGAACACAGCATTCCAAGAAAAACACCTGCTACCTACAGTGAGTGGGGCTGTGTGACCAGTGCAGGGACTGGGAATCTTGTCAAAGTTGAGGGACACATAGATTCCACTCAGTATCAGCAGATTCTGGAGACCAATATCCAGGAATCAGTGACAAAGCTGAAGCTGTGCCGGGGCTGGATCTTTCAACAAGACAACGACCCGAAACACTGCTCAAAATCCACTAAGGCATTCATGCAGAGGAACAAGTACAATGTTCTGGAATGGCCATCTCAGTCCCCAGACCTGAATATTGTTGAAAATCTGTGGTGTGAGTTAAAGAGAGCTGTCCATGCTCGGAGGCCATCAAACCTGAATGAACTAGAGATGTTTTGTGAAGACAAAAGGTCCAAAATACCTTCAGCCACAATCCAGACTCTCATTGGAACTTACAGGAAGCGTTTAGAGGCTGTAATTTTTGCAAAAGGTGGATCTACTAAATATTGATTTCATTTCTTTTTTTGTGGTGCCCAAATTTATGCATCTGCCTGATTTTGTTTAAACAATTATTGCACACTTTCTGTAAATCCAATAAACTTCATTTCACTTCTCAAATATCACTGTGTGTGTCTCCTATATGATATATTTAACTGACATTTTTCATTGTAACAACCAACGATTTATACAGGAAAATCATGACTATTAACAAGGTTGCCCGAACTTTTGCATCCCACTGTATATAACTGTAGCAAGAGGTGATAAAAGCAATCTTTTCAATATCATCCTTTCAATGTGACTCCAGCTGCCCACTGTCATTGGACTTGTTAAAGTGGACAAACAAGTGATTAATTCACATATTTACATGATTTTAGACATGTGCTTTTGTTGGTTGTATACATTTACAACCCTTATTGTAACTGTTCCTTTACAATAACTCACCCACAGTCGTTAAATATACATTAAATTCTCTAAATTGTTCTTTTTGATCTTCACTTTGCTAACATGTGTTTCCATGTTCCTCGAGTGTCACCCAGCTCACTCATCAGGAATCTACCAATTCCCGTTTACACACTCATCATGCTTCATGACAAAGCACCTACCTGCTGTGCACAACCTCCCAAGCACCATTCCTTTTAGTCAATCCCTCCCTGCTCTTTCACCTGCTCAGCCTGCACTCCTCTTCTCCTCAATCCAGGTACTGCTCCTCATTCACCTCCAAAGACTTTTAAAATGAAAAAGACAACAATAAAGATGATGACTTCTAATGGAAAGTTCTAATCTGTCAGTTATGTTCTTGTTCTTAACTTCAATAAGAGTAAAACAATCAATAATCTCAATGATCTAATATAGACCTTGGAATAAAGACATGTTGACTCTCAGCCAGTTTATTAATCATTTTACAGAATGGAAGAAGGCTGGGATTTCTCATTTCTGTTTCTCATTTTTCCTCTGTCTCTTAAGACCTGAAAATTATTTCATTTTGGCATCTTACAGGATGTCAAAATTCATCTAGAAGACAGAGCAGGCTTCATGGAGGAGCTATGATAAACGATGCACATGTGTATCCTATGTAAGTGATTTTATCTTACTGTTTTTTCAGGACTCTGAATTTGGAGTTTTTTTTGTATTCATATGTTTTAGTTACTTAAGATTACCAATTATTCATCTAAATTTCTGTCATGAATTACTGTGTTGCAGGAATTACTATACAAAAACAATACAAAAGCAGGAGCCAGGAACTAACAATCCAGGAAGGATCAGAGAAAACACAGCTTTGAGGTAGAATGTGACAAAGAACAAAGGGAGGCTTAGACAATAAAGAAGATTTTATTTTATTTTATTTTTTTTAGTTTTAGTTTTATTTACTTAATTATTTATTCTTTTTAAATATATTTTTGTTATTATTTATTTTATTATTATTTTTTATTTATCCTTTGTGATCCCTGGTTTGTTAAAGGTTTATATTCACTTCATGTGTTCTTTAGTGTGTTTAGGTTTGCTCCTAGTTCTCAGTTGGTTTAGAGTTTAGCTCTTTTCCCGGTGTTTCATCCTCCGTAAGGTCCATTAACATGTCTGCAGTTTCCCTATTTAGTTCTGTCACTTCCTTTTTTATTTTGGAGGTTGTGTTCCTTTTTCATTGTCTTAAATTTTGCTTCCTTTCTCTGGTCTGTTATTCTCTATTCTGTTCTATTTGTTATCTTCACTGCTGTAATCACCCTTTTGAGTATATATAGTTATTGTCTTCTCCTTTGTCTTTTTCAGAGTGTCAGTTCATTTTCCCCTCTTATTTCCCAGCTCCAGCTCTCCCTTGCCTAGTATTAGTTCTCAGTTTAGGTGCAGTTTCTTTTTTTCCTTTAGTTCTTTTTTTGTACTTTGGTCATCAGCCAGTTTTTTGTTTACTCCATCTACCTGTGAGTCAAAGTCAAAAATCTCAAATAATCTCAAACAGCTTTATTAAACATGACAGTGAATTAGATGACCTCCACAGTCACCAGATCGCTCCAACAGAGCACCTTTGGGTTTTACATAATGGATGTGCAACCAACAAATGTGTAGCAACTGTGCGATGCAATCACGTCAATGTCCTCCTGAGAAACAGCCTATTCATTTATGTCCTATTTGAGCTACCCTGTTAAGGCCTGATCTACTAAATAGAGGACATCCTGGGCTTCCCATTGATAGCTTGTGTGGTTTGGGTGGCTTCTCTTAGCTCCAAAGAGGAAGGAAGTCTTAGGAAAAAAGTTCAATGATTAGATTCTTTTTTCCTCGGTTCAGGAGGATATGGATCAAAATCTCTGAGGAATATTTCCAATGTTTATCCACTGCCTGACAACTTCACTGTAACACATGAAAGAGGGGAAAAAGATTGGAGCCTACTGACGCCTTTAATTGTGCAAAGTGGTCTAAGGCAGTAATCACTCGATTAAAAGCTATAAATCAGTCAGCATGAGCTTATCTTTATCTTTCAACACTGCTGCGATACTTCTCATCAAAGGTATAGCAAAAATAATGTTATTTTAATAACTATTGTGTTTCTCAGTATCACAAATCATCCTTTAAATATTCAGTAGAGGGAAATAAGTTTTTTTCTGCATTCATATTTTGATAATGAAATGAGATATAGGTCGACATTATCAGTGGGAAAGCATTAAAGCCAAAAATGTTTTATTGATGCAAATAATGTTGACAGAAATATTCACAATAGTAATACAATACTTATAAACATTTAAAGACAAGTAGATTTGGCCATTTGGGATAAGAAAAATTAAAAAATACATTAGTTTCTTATAGCGGAATCAAGATTTTATAATGTTGACGACATGCATAGCAAACCCATAACATTTTTACTGATTGGCTGATTATTCATTTGATAGATCCGAGGACTATCAACAAGGCTGATAACTGTTCCTTCTAGTTTAGTTGTTGAGGTAAACCTCCAAAAGGCTGATTTTATCTCTGAAATTTTAAAAAATGTAGATTTGTAGAGTCTTTTTGGTTACAATCAGGATTAATTAATATTTGAAGAATTATAACAATACTTATGGAGGCCACAGACATTAACCTCTCACTTCCTATCAGCTTTCCAGTGGTTCTATAGTCCATTAGATCTGTTGTTCATTATACTCAAATCTGTCAAATGAGAATTTGATTACAGGGTTACACATTTTACACATTTTACTTTCATATGTACCTAAAGGTGCCATTTGTTTTCAATATTGTGAGCCAGTTTTGTCATTTACAATCATAATTGTTATCAGTTAGTCCAGCAGTTCAACATTTTTATTTCAAACTCCAGCATTAATGCTGGGCAGAATCAGTTTTATAGATTCATTTAATTTAAATTCTGTTTTATTTATATAGTGACAAATCATCACAAGGGTCACCTCTAGGTGCTTATTTACAGGGTAAAATAACAGGATAATGTATTGTCTAGCAAGAAGCACAGTCTTTATTACTGTCAGTGATCAGTAAAACCAGAAGTTAAGGCCTATTCTTCAACTGATAATGCACTTTTAATCTGGATTCTTTTGTGTCTTATGCAGAGAGGAAGAAATTTACATGTGGAGTGTGAATGAAAGATGTTTCCTTCCTACAGATTGGTATTGCTTGTGTTGCATGCATTCAGCTGCAAACAAAACACCAATTCTGAAACTAGTTTCTCTTCTCCAAAAATGTGCAAATTATTTATACCCTGAGTCTGAGAAAGTGTGACAGCAAAACTAATAAAACACCACAGCTACCACAGATGGATAAACCGAACTCAGATTGTGAACACCTTAGAAGTAACAATTTTAACCATCCTCAATGCTTTAACACATGAATGAATTACAAGCTTATTGTACAATATCACTAAAACAAAGTCTAGGAGGCTGTAGCTGAGAAACTCTCTGCTGTCACAACAACAAAGTGAAGATAAAGAGGAAATCCTCCTACAGCTGACAGATGAACTCTTTTGATTAAGAGAACTTTTGATTAAAAGTTGTTTAAAACATGATTTTTTATACAGTTATTTCTACGCAGTACAGTTGGTTCATGTCTTTAACAGCCTTATAACTCAGCATCAGAAAATGACTTCTCTTTGCTGCGAGTGGTGATCATTGAGTTTGTATATGTGTATGAGCGAGAAATCTCTTCCTGGAAGGCACTCTCCAGCACATTCAGGATGGATTTGCGGACTTTATCCTTAAAATCTTGGCCCATGAACACATACAGAAGTGGATTCAGGCAGCTGTTGAGAAAGGCCAGACTGGTGGCTATTGGCGACCCAATGATGATGATATCATCTAATATCTCACTTGAATATTCTGGCATGGAATTTGCCATCTCAATTAGACCCATGATGTGAAAGGGAGACCAGCACAGAAAGAAAGTGATGATAATGGCAGTGATGATCTTAAAGGGGCGACTTGACTGATTGGCCAGTGTGCGGTTTCTTCTGAGACTATGGATTATGACAGCATAACACGAGACAATCACAGTAAAGGGCACAACAAATCCCAGTAGGAAGCGCGTGAAAATCATGGCCTGATGACGAAACAACTCAGTCGGATCGTATGTGTCCTCGTCATCAGAAAGAGCAAAGTTGTTGAAGCAGTTGATGATATCCTTATTGTGGTACGATGGCCCGACGTCCCTGAAGATGAAATATGGTGCACTGAGAATCAAAGCCACCACCCAAACACACAGACTCACGTAGGATGCTCTGTGTACATTTCGGTGGTTCTGAGCCCAGACGGGCCACACCACAGACACACATCTGTCCACACTGATCACCACCAGAATGTAGACACTGGCTACATGTTCAGAAAGCTGATGGTGGTGTTCAGCTTGCACATGAAGTTGCCAAAAGGCCAGTGGAAACCTGAAGCTATGTATGTCACACTCAGGGGCAGAAATGCTACAAAGACGAAGTCGGCCACAGCAAGGTTGAGGAACCAAACTGTGTTAACAGTTTTCTTCATCTTGAACCCGGTCACCCAGATAATCACTCCATTCCTGAGCATACAGATAAAGGACAGGGAATAGAGTATGAGAGACATTGTGTTGAGGCATTGTGTTGTGTATCAGCCCAATGTCATTGCCAGTATCAGGTGCAGTAGTTGTGCCGATTAGATCAAAGGCGTCGGTGGTCGTCTCCATCACTGTCTTAAGAATGACATAAAGAAACAACAAAATTAAATAATTTTGTAATGTCTGTTTTCCAAAGCTCTTCTTTCAGATGTGCATGCACACTATCAGTCAAAAGTTTGGACACACCTTCTCATTCAAAAGTTTTTTTCTTTATTTTTTGTACTTTCTACATTTTAGATACATAGTGGGGACATCAATTACATGATGCAAGATATATGGAATTATGTAGCAACGAAAAAATGGATAAATAACTTTAAATATGTTGCATTTTTTAGATTCCTGAAAGTAGCCACCCTTTGCTTTGTTGACAGCGCTGCAGTCTGATTGGGGCCATTGTCTTAAGGTCATTGCCTTGTTGAAAAATAAATGATAGTCCAACTAAACGCAAACCAGATGTCATTGCAGAATGCTGTGGTAGCCATGCTGGTTCATTGTACCTTCAATTTTGAATAAATCCAGATTAGAGGGTGAATTTTAAGACTTAAGTTGTTGAACAAGCTTATTTGACTGAAAAAAAAACAAGATCCCTTTTTTAATCCACTCGGACTAAGAGTAAAATCGAAACTAAAGTTGTATAATGAAATACTCAAATAATCAAATTAAATAATCACTAATGAAAAGATTTTTTGACAGAAAAGCACTGAGATTTAAGACATGCAGAATGTAAGCTGATTGGCTCACACAAGGCAAGCAAGAAAATCATTTGATTTGAGCAATGATGTCAGCTCTGAGTTTTACCATGTGAGAAAGTGGAAATAATGTAAAGAATAGACAAGCAGGCATACAGCAAGATAGGTGAATAGAATTTCTCTTTATTGAACTTAACCATAAGCTTGATTTTGGTGTTTTGTGTATACACAGTGTCTGCACTGTGTATAGTGCTGGCGGAGCGCTGCTGACGTCGACTGAGAAAATTGTCAGGCGGTGGAAGGAATACTTCGAGGACCTCCTTAATCCCACTGACACGTCTTCCGAGGAGGAAGCAGAATCTGGGGATGAGGGGAATGACCCGCCAATTTCCGGGGGCGAGGTCACTGAGGCAGTTAAACAACTCCTTGGTGGCAGAGCCCCTGGTGTTGATGAGGTCCGCCCCGAGTTCCTGAAGGCTCTGGACGTTGTAGGGCTGTCCTGGTTGACACGCCCTACAATGTTGCGTGGAGATCAGGGCAGTACCCTGGACTGGCAGACCGGGTGGTGGTCCCCATCTTTAAGAGGGGAGACCGGAGGTGTGTTCCAACTACAGGGGATCACACTCCTCAGCCTCCCTGGGAAAGTCTATGCCAGGGTGCTGGAAAGGAGAGTTCGTCCGCTAGTCGAACCTCGGATACAGGAGGAACAATGCGGTTTTCGTCCTGGTCGCGGAACACTGGACCAGCTCTTTATCCTCTCAAGGATACTCGAGGGTGCATGGGAGTTTGCCCAACCAGTCTACATGTGTTTTGTGGACTTGGAGAAGGCATTCGACCGTGTCCCTCGGGTGTCCTGTGGGAGGTGTTGCGGGAGTATGGGGTGTCTGGCCCATTGCTACGGGCCATTCGATCCCTATACAACCGTTGCAAGAGTTTGGTTCGCATTGCCGGCAATAAGTCGGACTCGTTCCGGTGGGTGATGGGCTCCGCCAGGGCTGCCCTTTGTCACCGGTTCTGTTCATAATTTTTATGGACAGGATTTCTAGGTGCAGCCAAGTGGCGGAGGGCTTTCGCTTTGGTGGCCTCAGAATCTCATCTCTGCTTTTTGCGGATGATGTGGTTCTGTTGGCTTCATCAGGTGATGGCCTCCAGCTCGCACTGGAACGGTTCGCAGCCGAGTGTGAAGCAGCGGGAATGAGGATCAGCACCTCCAAATCTGAGGCCATGGTTCTCAGCCGGAAAAGGGTGGAGTGCCCACTCCGGGTCGGGATGAGTTCCTGCCCCAAGTGGAGGAGTTCAAGTATCTCGGGGTCTTGTTCGCGAGTGATGGGAGAAGGGAGCGGAGATCGACAGGCGGATTGGTGCTGCGGCTGCAGTGATGCGGACGCTGCACCGGTCCGTCGTGGTGAAGAGGGAGCTGAGTGTAAAAGCGAAGCTCTCAATTTACCGGTCGATCTCACGTCCCTACCCTCACCTATGGCCACGAGCTGTGGGTAGTGACCGAAAGAACGAGATCGCGGATACAAGCGGCAGAAATGAGCTTCCTCCGAAGGGTGGCTGGCCTCCCTTAGAGATAGGGTGAGAAGTTCGGCCATCCGGGAGGGGCTCAGAGTAGAGCCGCTGCTCCTCCACATCGAAAGGAGCCAGTTGAGGTGGTTCGGGCATCTGACAAGGATGCCTCCTGGGCGCCTCCTGGGTGAGGTGTTCCGGGCATGTCCCACTGGGAGGAGGCCCCGGGGCAGACCCAGGACACGCTGGAGAGATTATATCTCTCGGCTGGCCTGGGAACGCCTTGGTGTTCCCCCGGATAAGCTGGAGGAGGTGGCTGGGGAGAGGGAGGTCTGGGCTTCTCTGCTTAGGCTGCTGCCCCCGCGACCTGGCCTCGGATAAAGCGGATGAAGATGGATGGATGGATGGATGGATGGATGTTTTTTGTTTTTGAGGTTGCAGACAGATAGACAACATCAGTCACGGTCTTAAAAACGAAACATATATTGACCAAACGGTTTATAGAAGCTACAAATATGCCAGGAACCTTACTATGAATTACTTTAAGTCACTATCCTCATAAGAGCAACACTCTCTCCTAAATGAATTGGGCCAACCTATTTAATTATAATAATGCCAGTGACAACATATTCCAGAAATTAATGGCCAGGCCTGAGGCTTGGGGACGCCATGAGCAGCTGCACTGTGGATTTTGAGCTTCTCACAGGCAGATTGCAAAATGTGCGCAGCAACAAAGACTGTTGAGCAGATAGTCCAGTTCATATGCACACTTGAAAAAACTTCCTCTTTCAAAGTTCTGCACAATAAAATACCAACGTCACTAAAATAAAAACGAACCACATATAATGCAAATGTTCTTTGAAACTTATTTAACACACTGTACTCCTTTTAAATGGAATTCCAAATTTTTTCTAAATATTATAAACGTTATTAATTACATTTTAAAATATATTACCCCCACCCAAAAAAACCAAACACAACAACAACAACAAAAACAACAACAACAACAACAACCACCACCACCACCATGTATTCCTATAAAAAAAGAACTTATTTTCAAATAAAATGCTTTAGAGTATTTATTTATTAGTGTTTGATGTTTCTTTATTTTCTTTCTTTCTTTTTTTGCATTTAGACACAGACATAACAACAGAACTGCCTTTAACCACCAAAGAATTAAGAGAAGTTGTAATTCTGACAGCTTTAATTTGAAATATGTTACAAAGTCATTGTCCTTACAAAAGCAACACTTTCTGTTAAATACAATGGTTTAACTTATATAATCTTAATAAATAAGCCTACGTTATTATTTAGATCAGAGTTATGTCAGCATGATTTCACAATTCAATCCAAGATCAAAATAGGAAATTATCAAAGAAATATTACATAACTTTAGTAAAGCTCCGTTGTTGGTGTGGATGAAGCCACTTTTGAAGAATCCTGGAACAAAGTATGACAGGTTTATATAAGTCAAGCTAAACTGTATAAAAACAAAAAACAAAAGGAAAGGAGAAATATGAGAGCAAAATAAAAGTCAATGTACCCATCACAAGCTAAAATTTAAAAATAAATAAATAAATAAAAAAGCAGAATTTCACTGCAAGCAAAAGACAGGGGAACAGTGTGGGGCTGCTAACATCCTGTTTTGCAATCTTGCTCGTATAACTTTGACAGTTAGCGGTCTCGCTTTGGTTTTTGACCAGTGTAAAGTTACAAAATCAATTTGAGGAAACCCACAACCAATAAGTCATAATAACATAGAGTAGAACATATTATTTAGCTTGTTCCATCTGTTCCTGATGTTTCTGCTATGAAGAGCATCCACATCAGATTTTAACCGACCAAAAATATTTCTCTGCCATCTAAAGCTTACTTGTGAGCTTTATTTTGATGTCCCTGAACTAAATTCACATCAGTTTAGATTTAGATTTTACTAAATCATTAGTAAATTTAAAGAAGTTTGTCTGCCTACTGCAATGTAAAGACTAGATTATATACATGTAACTTACACCTGCTGGGTTAGTTTTAACCTTATTTTTAATCTTAATTCAAATTGAATGTCATAGCATTTATTACTGTTTCCTCACATCAAGACGGTCTTGGGTTCAAATCCACCATCTGACGTTTCTATGTGGATTTAGCTTTAGTTCTAAGTTTTATTTTAGATTGCCAACAGGAGTGAATGCGAGTGTGAATGGTTGCCTGTCTCTTTGTGTTAGCACTACACACAGAATGGCTAAGGTGTACTGTGCCTCTTGCCTGTGTCAGCTGGGATAGCGTGAGAGGCAACCCGGATAATGAATGGATAAGTGGATGAAGAAAATGAATGCATGGATGGACAGTTTCCTATGTCAGACCAAAGCTAAAGCCTTAGCAGTTTCCTCCTGTCCAAAGTGAAAGACCCAGGATGTTATGGCATGCCATCTCCAATACCAGAGAACCGCCTGAGTCAGTTTCTCTTTTCCCTCCACACTAATGACTTGATCAGCCCTTCATCAATCACAGAATAGCTGACGTAGATGAAATGACCATAGTTGCACTGTTTAATGACAATAACTTAGTCACAGCCTAACAACACCTGAAGGTAATAGTTAGCTAAATGGAAAACCAGCATTTCAATAAGGAGAGATTAGAAAGAATGAACATGGTTTATTGATTAACAGAAATTAGAGGTGTTTGGCGGTTAGACTCCGATAGCCCGTCTCGATGGAACGGAACCTCAGCTGTGAAAGGGATTAGAGCAGGGCGCCGAAGAAAGAAAGAAAGCTCGGCAGTTCAGGCCTATGGGGAAGGGAACATCTGCACGTTAGGAGTAATGCATAGCACTGAGAGGCATAGCAAGCATAAGCACCGAGACGAGTGAGAGACTGGGAAGGTCTGAAAGGATCTCGAACAGGACTAAAGGCGAGTCTGCTGGATTGAGTAACAGACTGTCCAGAGCATCAGCATGAATGTTGGGCCCGGTGGCCACCTTCCAGTGCCATTTGATCAGAAGATGTCAAGTTCAGGAGAGAGGTAGAGCTTGGGTTAAGGCACAGCACTGCAGATGGCCAACAGGGAGCAGAGAGCTGTGGAGGCTGAAAGATGCAGAAAGGAAATAAGAACTTCAATGGTGTGGGCCCGCTGATGGCTGACAGAACAGAATACCTGCAGAAGGCTGAAATTGCAAGTGCGAAGAGCCCAGCTTAGACTTGGGGCTGCTGATGGCCAGGAGAGATAAGAAATCATGCACAGGCTTAAAGTGCAACCCCACAGGTCCAAATGACTCCACAAAATCTCGCTCATGAACATTGATAAGCTAACAGGCAGTGAGTCATCCCTCTCCAGGGGAAGTTATTCCAAAGAGAATCTGCACAAACAAAGACAACGGGTAAGTATTCTTTCAAGTACAAGGTGAACAAGCAAGCATGCGAAGGAGCCAGGCTTCACTAACTGCATGTAGTACAATGATTCAGCAAAGACTGAAGATCAGTGCTTCTAAACAAGGACATCAGAGAGAGAAACACAATCACAACACATGCAGTCGCATGGACAAGTACAAATGTGTTGAATTGATTCTAACATTTACACTCCTAATGCCTGGAAATGTTAAATTAGCCAGAAGAGTGGTCATACAAGACAAATCTCATTGTAACATGCATTTGTATAATGTACATCACCAAATTAGTCTGAAATGTTCTTTTTGAGTAAGAAAACTGTTCTAGATAGCATACTTCTTTTGCCAAATGGCAAAGACTCACAGCTTGCAGCAGATGAATTGGAGGAACTGGAATTTGTGGGGAAATGAACACACACTTATCACATTACTTTTCCATTTCTGGTGTTTTCTTTTTCCTCCAGCTGTCTTCACTCTTGGTAAAGCTGAGTCATTGAGATGAGTGTCCAGGGAGTGTTTGTTATCTTAAAATAAATTCTTTAAAAAGCAAAAATGTATTTAATATGAAGGCAATATGAGCAGAGAGTAGAAACATGTTGAGGGATTGGCTGTGTTCGTTCAGTGAGAAAATTATTTGTAAAGAAAACAATTTTCACTAGCAGTCAAAAACCAATGTGTACACTTATGTCTACATTTTTATTTTATTAAATATGAACAAAATTATAGCAGAAGTGCTGCCATGAGAGAGAGTACCATTTTTTTTATTTGGTAGTTCAATGAAAGGCTTCAGTTGTCATAGGCTGGGTAAGTGGCTGCGTTTTTTCCTTGTTTTCACTCGCAGCCCCACCTTTTGGGCAGGGCTCTCATCAACGCAGCTGGTAGGCTCACCTGATGGCAATCCAGGGATTACCAGTGTTACGGGTCCGAAATTGAGGACGAGAGTAAAACAATGATGGTCCAAAAGAGGTCGATCAAACAATTGATTTTTAATGAATACACGCAGCGTGGGGAGACGTACACTGGAAACCATCAGTTGTAAATCCCCGTCCAAAAATACACTTCAGATTGCTTTTATAACATCAGGGTATTATGACGCCCCCTCATGCGTTTACAAGCACATAATTTGCATCTTAAGAACATTATTTGCCTCTTTTACAGACAATGTTCAATTTTAAGAGATAAATGCAGACACAGAAGTTCCCCTTTCTGGCATCCTCTTTCAAATATGGTGATGATCTCAGGCCTTTGAGGTCCCCATGGACTTGTCCTCCTCTTTGCGTCACCTGTTGCTAGGCAAACTCAAATGCAACAAGAAGCTGAATACATTCAGGCCTTTACTCAAGCCTGTTTCTTGATTATATGTATTATTACAAATGCTTGTTATGTGGTTTAATGCAATGTTAATTAATACAATGATAATGCCAATAATAAGTATAAGTAGCAGTAAAATATTCCTTATTCCACACCAGCCAGCAGTATTTAAGGCCAGCAGCTTCATTTGCTCTCCACCGGTTTGTCTGCTAACCACCGTTAGTACAGGTCACTCTTGTTCATGCATTTTATGCCTTTTGTGTCTCATCTTGTTTCTTTCTGTGTATCATGAACCAAGCAGCCAGGAACACACAGGCACAAATGTAATCTTCAAAAAATGGGTTTTATTATACCCCCAAAAGGACAAGATGATTATAAAAATTAAAAATGGCAAAAATATTTTTTTTTTTTTAAAACCAAGTGGGCCTATAAAAGAGGTTAACTTAACAAATCTCTACTCAAAAGTTACTTAACAAAACATAACTGAACAAACTGACCTGCCCAAATGAGAAACAGCTCCAGTTATATAGCAAATGAATAAACCATTATATACACCAAAGGTGAAAACTGGAGAGATAACAGCTAACCATCATTCAAGAAGAACCCGATTCCCCCTACATGATCACAATAGATGGTCCAGTCCATTTTATTGGCTTCTGCATTTAAACCAGCTCCACCCTCAGCCTCCTCTTTCAGCCAAACCAGGAAGGACTGGAGCAGAGGTCAGGTAACTCAGAAAGAACAGAAATATAATTAATATAACTAATGATGGGTAGATGAGGCCTCGTGAAGCGTTTCAGCACATTCCCCAAACTGTATCGATACTGTGTCGACACAGTGTTGCTGTTTTGCTCCATACTGACACCTGCTGGACCTTAAATATCATTGCAGGCAACTTACTTGAGACTCACAACAGACACTGATTCAATGACCTAGTCATACTTGTACACTAAGGTATTGTACTTTCCATGGAATCATTTTATATCTTTTACATTTCAAATATTGTAGACATTATAAAATATATTGTGAATGACACTAAGTGAAAATTAAAATGAAAGTATTGTGAATGTAATATTACCCATTTGACTCAGAGTTTATTATAAAATTCTATTCAGAAAAATAAGTTTATCCAATGTTTTTGCATTCAGTCGATTGCATTTTTTTGACACCATCTCCCCAGCTTTGGAAAACTCACAGGCACAGATGAAGCTGGGGTACACAAAAGCTGTAAAGCCAGGTGGAAAAGGTTCTGATAAGATGTCTTCCTATTCCCCCAGTACGTTAAAGTATCCTCTGATCTTGGAATGTTTCTCTCCGACACTCTCCACAATACTAAGGGGTTGGCAGTCCCTTATAATAAAATTCAGGACTGCCTGGTCCAGAACAGTCTGCCTAGATGCTTGATTTCAAAATAATAAAACACATATTAATAAAAAAAAAAAAAAGATGATAAAGCTGTTCAGTGTCAATATAGGCCGACCTGTGTTCATTCTCGGTGTGTTTGTCTCCTCATTTTCATGTTTGGATCTGTAATGCCTAAACACTGAGGAGATGCTTTTGTTTGTGTAAGAAAGCGCCGCAGAACAGATGCGACATTTAACCTGCATAAAATGAAATAAATAATTTACACTTCAACTCACATTGCTGTTTTTCCTATTCTGATAGATTACACTGAAACAAAGACAGTCAAACTATTCCCTTATTTGCAGTTAAAAGATCAAAATGATCCCACACAGCAGAAACATTTCTTTTTCTTTCGGGCTCCATTTTGTTATGGAG
The DNA here is from genome assembly GCF_013358895.1 of Oreochromis aureus. Classification (NCBI taxonomy): domain Eukaryota; kingdom Metazoa; phylum Chordata; class Actinopteri; order Cichliformes; family Cichlidae; genus Oreochromis; species Oreochromis aureus. The sequence goes on from NC_052952.1 coordinate 15,670,389, forward strand.
AGATGTGTATTGGTTTTTTTTTTTAATCTTTAGCGACAGTAATTTTGTGTTTTTTTGGTGGTGACTCATTCCGTTGACAGATCTGTAGGATGCGGTACTTTTTAAACACAGGCCGTTTATCAATGCCCTGGCACGCTGCGATGCGTGCGTACGCATCGCTCGGTGAGTACGCTCGCCGAGAACGCACGGGAGTACGCATCGCCGAGAACGCGAGCACGGACTCGCGATATGTACAATTGGAACACCTGCGTACGTGATGATGTCACAGGTCCGGAGTTTTTACTGCCGTCCCCTCTTAATTTAACTGTGAGTAACATGTTATGAAGCTTAACTGTAATCACAGGCAAACCGGTTTACTCAGGAACAAATAAAACACTGAAATAAACCAAACATTAACATGTAGAAGTGATCTAAGTGACTTATATATCATTGTTAACCTCAGTAGTGAAACCTCTATTAATAAAAATAGTGTACATGTACATACGTGTACATACCTTAATGAAAACAAGCAGGTGAGATGTTAGAACGCTTTTATTTCTATTTTAGTGGACACTCAATACTATAGACAGCTGCTGGAGTTTCTTTAACCTGATTGCTGTTGAGTTTTGGACGAAATGCATTCTGGGATATATAGCTCTCCCAAGTCCACACCGATGCATGCTCGATAAAACGGGCGGATCGAGAACACATCCGGGACTTTTCGCGTTCTCGCTTGATGCGCATCAATTGGAACAGTACTTGGTCTCCGACTGATGACGTATCACGAGTACACGAGAACGCAAGTACGCACAAGTACGCATATTGATAAACGCCCACAGTTTGGCGCGTTGGCAATGAGCGATACAGCAGCTGTATCGATCACGTGACTTTTTCTTAAAGCGACGCACGCACCGATACAGGCTTTGCTAGGTGAGCTTGATACATGCGTCGGTGCGTCAGTGTTGCAGGACCCATCACTAAATATAACATATACCCATATAAAATACCAAACAATGCAAAACAGAGTCTATGCCACCATTTGAACTATAGCTTAGTGCTGTCATGCATTACAGGTAAAAACTGCCCTCTTGCCTCCATCACCTTGGATCGTCGGACATTCTCAGGTCAATCTTTCAGCTCCCCCCACAGCTGTCAATGATGCTCACCCAGACACCTGCAGCTAGTGATGGCCAAATGAAGCTTTCTGAAGCACTGAAGCTATGGAGTTAAATCAGGGCCATAATGTTTGTGTAGTTAAAAGAAAAATAAGAACAACTTTATTTATTTTGTCACGTACATGCTCAAAGCAGCAGGAGAGACAGAGGAGCAGATGAAATAGATATAAGATATACAATATATACAATAAGTATAGTGTACAGTAATATACAGTAATATAGTAATATAGTAATATACAGTAGGATAGTGCATGGTATCGGATAACTCTAACAGGTAATATACATAGCTATATCCTGGTGAATAAATAACTAACTATCAGTGCAGGCGGTTCTAGAAAGTGACAAAGTATTGTGCAATAGAATAAAGGGAGTAGCAGCATATGATGGGGGGATGAAAACAATATTCAATAAGTACCTTTGGGTAATATTGCACGGTCTGGGAGGGAACAGAATAATATAGGTAATCGTCTTAGGAGAATCACCTACAGAATGAGGAAGAGTTAAACAGTCTTATTGCCACCGGTACAAAGGATTTCCTGTGGCGGTCAGTTCTGCATTTCGGGGCAATGAGTCTTTTGCTGCGTTTGCTCCGATGGTCCATCATGGGGGCGTGCATGGGGTGGGAGGGATTGTCCATGATAGAAAGAAGCTTTTTTAGCATTCTCCTCTCAGACACCTCCTCCAGGTTCTCAAGTCTGACACCCAGGACAGAACCAGCCTTTCTAATCAGTTTGTTCAGCCTGTTGGCATCAGCTGTCTTCACCCCACTTCCCCAGCACACAGCTGCAAAGAACACGACGCTCTCCACCACCGAGTGATAGAACATGGTCAGCATTTTCCTACCAACATTGAAGGACCTGAGCCGCCTCAGTAGGAAAAGCCGACTCTGCCCTTTTTTGAAGATAGCATTGGTGTTCTTGGTCCAGTCCAGTTTACAGTCCAAGTGTACCCCCAGGTACCGGTAGTCCTCAACGATCTCCACATCAGCCCCTCTGATGGTGACAGGGGTAGGAGGAGGAGCCTGCTTCCTAAAGTCCATAATCAGTTCCTTTGTCTTTGTGATGTTAAGTTGTAGGTGGTTTAGCTCACACCACTCGACAAAGCTGTCCACCACACTCCTGTACTCCTCCTCCTGTCCATCCCTGATACAGCCCACGATGTCAGAGTCATCTGAGAATTTCTGCAGATGGCATGACTGAGACTTGTACCTGAAGTCAGATGTGTAGAGGGTGAAGAGGAAGGGTGATAGGACCGTCCCCTGCGGCGCCCCTGTGCTGCTCAGGATGTTATCTGAGCGGCAGCTCTTCAGACGGACATGCTGTGGTCGACTTGTTAAATAGTCCGTAATCCAACCTACCAGTGGGGCATCCACCTGCATTTCCATGAGCTTATTCCCCAGCAGTGATGGTCTGATCGTGTTAAAAGCACTAGAGAAGTCAAAGAACATGACCCTCACAGTGCTCCCAACAATGTCCAGATGAGAATAAGCCTGGTCCAGCAGGTAGATGAGGGCATCCTCCACACCGATACGAGGTTGATAAGCAAACTGCAGGGGGTCCAGCCAGGGCTCCACCAGCAGACGCAGATGTTTCAGGATGAGTCTCTCCAGCGTCTTCATGACATGCGAGGTCAGAGCCACTGGCCTGTAGTCACTGAGGGTCGACGGGTTGATCTTTTTAGGGACAGGAACCAGGCAGGATGTCTTCCAGAGTGATGGGACTCTCTGCATCTCCAGGCTCATGTTGAAGATCCGTTGTAGAACTCCAGACAGCTGGGAAGCACAGCACCTGAGGGCCCTGGGACTGACACCATCAGGGCCAGCAGCTTTGCTGGAGTGGAGTCTGCCCAATTCTTTTTTGATGTCATCTGCTGAGATGGACAGGGTGAGACAGTCTGAGGGGGCAGGAGAGGGGGGAGGCGAAAGGAGAAGATGGGAAGAGCTGGGTGTGGAGACAGGAGACGCAGGGCAGTCGAACCTATTGAAGTGCAGATTTCAAAAATTTGAAATCGAAAATATGTAAACTGAAAGCAAAAGTCACATTTTTAGAGTGAACTTTGAAAAAGAAAGAGTTGGATTTAAAATAAAATCAAACGTTACATTCTTTCAGATTCAGATCTTTTAAATTAATGTACAAAAAAAAATTCTTCAGGTTCGGATTTTTCTCTCAGCTTCAATTTTTGTTTTTTCACTTTCAGATCTCTATTTTTCAGTTACAGACTTTTGGCCCTGTTTTGGCGTGGTGGGCGTGGCTACACAGAGAGGGGCGGGGAATCATGAGTGACAGCAGACCGCTGCAGGCTCAAGATGGTCCATTTTTCATGTTGCCTTCAGGAAACCTGGGAATGAACATAATTTATCAAACACCTCCTGCACTGTATTATTTGATAATGTTTAGAAAACATGTCATGCATAACTGCTAAAACTCAGTTACTAAAGCTCTTTCAAGCAGTAATGTGTACAAATTACGCCGTAACTGATCAATTATGAGACGTTTTCCCAGCCACTACGTGAGAAGTGGTCATTTCCCATGCTCTCAAAGTAGTGCGCATTGTATCGGGTGGGGGCTGCTGTTAACTTGTCCCTCAGTGAACGATGGCTGTGTCCCAATTCAGGGTCTGCACGCTTGAAGTACGCATTTCAAGTGCGATTACGTCACCGCCACGTGACGACGGCTGTCCCAATTCAAAGTGTACTTCAAATGCATACTCCAAATGCGCCGTCGATTTCCCCAAATATCAAGCGTGGTCCGTGCACGCTTCGCGGGTTCTATATATCCCACAATCCATAGCGCGGCGGTGGGTGTGGATAATTTTGCTGCAAAACACGGCAGAAGGGAGCGGCTGAAGAGTGAACTGTCAAAAGTAAGTACTGAATATTATGTCACTTATTTATGTGCAAATGTTTAAGAACATTAAAACATTACTGTTGGCCACATGTCGGCAAAGTTATGTGACATTAGCGATGTTTGTACTTTCAGTGGTCCTTATAGAATATGATGTAACACTATAGATCAACTTAGCTCAGAATATATAAAGCATAGAAACAATTACAGCAATATGATGCAACAAACACAGCAGTGCTACTAATCCAAAATACTCAAAGCTTCATAGAACTGAAACAAACATTTATTTTTAGCTCCATTCTGCTGCTGATACATACTTTAGGTTTCTGAATATTAAACTTGTTGCTGCCTTTCATAGTGTGTAACTTGAAGGCCCTGAGTACTTTCTCCCACACTGAAAACACTGGGATGATCAAATTATTTGAACATTACCTAATAAGACTGATTCAGGACAGACAATTAGTTATGTTAAACTTTCCTAGCAGTCCTTCACAAACAGGGAACAGTCTGTCTATTCTCTCCATCTGTCAGCTGCTGCTGGCTCTTCCTCCTCCTCTTCCTCACACACTGCTGAGTTTGTCCTGGTGGATCATCAGGGTGCAAAGCCTCACAGATGATGTGCAGCAGTGAGTCCCTCAGTCTGTCCTCACTCTGGACACTTGCAGTCGTCACACATGGAAATCAAATGTGTGATAAGCTGCAGGATTCAAACACAAGTGTAACTTATAAATACATGTTCATACTTTTATTCCACAATCAGAGAGAAAGAAACAGAGAGAGTGCAGGACAGACAGACAGGTGACAGTCTCAGGTGTATACACTGCTACAAAACAGCACAAGAGAAGGAGGATTTAGTGTTTGTGTTATTACGAGTGCTAAACAAGAAGAGTTCCCAGATGGTCCAGTGGACACATGCGTGACTCCTGTGATTAAAGCATCTTTCTTTCAGCTTAACGAGTGAACGGTCAGCTCGTTCAAACACACGTTAAAGTCCGTTTGGCTCCACACCACCGAACAGAGGCAGCAATATAACATAGCTAACATTAACAGTGCAGTGAATCCTGCTTGTGCCGTCATATTCAGGACTGCAAACCGAGCAGCATCACTGACTTTCAGCTTGTTGTGTTTGTGGATATATGACTGACTTTAATTATCCATAAAATCATCACATTCTCTGTAAGATTAAGGTCGACTATATATATATTTAGAAGTAGAGGCTTTAAAACCAAGTTACCACTGAAAGTACAAACATCGCTAATGTCACATAACTTTGCCGACATGTGGCCAACAGTAATGTTTTAATGTTCTTAAACATTTGCACATAAATAAGTGACATCATATTCAGTACTTACTTTTGACAGTTCACTCTTCAGCCGCTCCCTTCTGCCGTGTTTTGCAGCAAAATTATCCACACCCACCGCCGCGCTATGGATTGTGGGATATATAGCTACCGAAGCGTGCACCGGACCACGCTTGATATTTGGGGAAATCGACGGCGCATTTGGAGTATGCATTTGAAGTACACTTTGAATTGGGACAGCCGTCGTCACGTGGCGGTGACGTAATCGCACTTGAAATGCGTACTTCAAGCGTGCAGACCCTGAATTGGGACACAGCCATCGTTCACTGAGGGACAAGTTAACAGCAGCCCCCACCCGATACAATGCGCACTACTTTGAGAGCATGGGAAATGACCACTTCTCACGTAGTGGCTGGGAAAACGTCTCATAATTGATCAGTTACGGCGTAATTTGTACACATTACTGCTTGAAAGAGCTTTAGTAACTGAGTTTTAGCAGTTATGCATGACATGTTTTCTAAACATTATCAAATAATACAGTGCAGGAGGTGTTTGATAAATTATGTTCATTCCCAGGTTTCCTGAAGGCAACATGAAAATGGACCATCTTGAGCCTGCAGCGGTCTGCTGTCACTCATGATTCCCCGCCCTCTCTGTGTAGCCACGCCCACCACGCCAAAACAGGGCCAAAAGTCTGTAACTGAAAAATAGAGATCTGAAAGAAAAAAAAAAATTGAAGCTGAGAGAAAAATCCGAACCTGAAGAATTTTTTTTTGTACATTAATTTAAAAGATCTGAATCTGAAAGAATGTAACGTTTGATTTTATTTTAAATCCAACTCTTTCTTTTTCAAAGTTCACTCTAAAAATGTGACTTTTGCTTTCAGTTTACATATTTTCGATTTCAAATTTTTCTTTTAACTACACAAACATTATGGCCCTGATTTAACTCCATAGAAAACCCACCGACCAAAATCAACTCAAAATACTCCTACACAACAGAACCAAATCTCTCAGTGGAATGATCAGTGGTTCGCTATCTGTCACCATCAAAACACTCCACAAATCCCGTGAATGATTCACTTCCTTCCATTTGAATCAGGTACCGAATCAGTTACGTGCGTAATGAAGCTTCGGACGTCACTGGTCACGTGAGTTTTGCCAAACGAAGCAAGCCTCGACACAGTGTGTGTCCTCCAGTGTTCAGCGTCGTGTCGCACCATCAGATTTTGCCTGTGTGTTCTAGTTTGTGTTTTTCCCGGTTTGGTTTCTGTTTTGTTTTCTGCCAGCAATAAAGCTGTGGTTTTTGAGTTGCATTCAGTCTCCGAGTCCTGCATTTGGATCCTCACCCCTGCCTGCCTGCACACACAGCCCTGACAGTAACTCAAGATGCTGGGTCACAGACCCCGCCCCCTGGCAATTGGTAGCTTGGTATACAGAGAACAACTTGACCCTGAATGTTAAGAAAAACATGATAATCGTAAAAGACACAAGGAAGACCCATCCCCTTTAACCATCAAGGGTGAAGAAGTAGAGAGGGTCTCGTGTTTTAAATTTGTAAAGATCAATATTACAGAGGACCTCAAATGGAGAGCAAACACAACTGCAATGGTTAAAAAAGCACACAAAATGCGCTATTTATTACTAACACTCGGGAAAAATACAGTGTATGCTCAGCTGCTAAAGGCTTTTTATTACTGCTAAATTGATAGTGTAACTTATTCTATAACAGCATGGTATAACCTCAACTAACTGCACAGGGAACAGAGCAAAGTTACAGAGGTTTTATAAGAGACAGGGCTAAGCGTCTTTCAATTTGGCATCATTTGTAAAATGGAAAATTATTTTAGTATTGTACAGCAGAAATGAAACTTGTCTTGTCTGAGATCATTTTTGAAAAAACAAAACAAAAAACAGCGGGTGACAACGCTGTAAGCAACAGTAGAGTGGTGCGTAATAACCAAGCAAGCTTTTGCTGCTGGTTCAGTGAATTTTGGTCGGAAGGTGACGAAACCTGCAGTCTCAGAATTTGTGAGATATCAGCTTTCAGCACTTGGCGTGTACACTTTGTATTTGCATCTTTTAGCAGAGTCAGTTTACCTGATTTAGTGTTTTAACTGTTTGGCATTTGTTGAAATAATTTTGTGAGCTTTGAGCTGAGATTCTGGCGTTTCTGGCAAAATACATTCATATTTAAAAATCGCTTTATGATTTAATGAATCGATATCGCATTATTCAAACTTCAAATCGATTTGAATCGGTAAATCAATTTTTTCAACCTACCCCTACTTGTCATCAACCCGCTATTCTTCAGCTGAGTCTCCACCCTTTTGATTAATTTTAATTGTAATGTAAAATTTGTATGCAAAACAAGGCAGTAATAGTACAAAGGAAAAACACCCCAAAATATCATATTACACATGAAGTTTAAGTGAAATATCATAACCTGGAAATATGAAATAGCCTACAAAAAGAGAGCTTTAAAACTTTATTTAAATGAAGTTGTTCATTTATGAGAGAGTGCTGTTAAGTTAATGAACCCATTTGGTGTGAGACATCTTTATCAAACTATAAGAGACATCTTTAGATCCATCAGCCAATGTTTCTAATTTAGTGACTGTTTCTGTAAAAGAACCATTAGCACCAGTATTGTTAGGGATGAAGGTACAACATGCATCACCAAACATCACCCACACCCAGCCTTTTGTGTCATTCTATTTTCCCATGTCATGAGACATGTCACATCCATTTGGTCTCATACAGCTTCATTTGTAGTGGAATCAGCAAATGGTTACCGGACAAAATAAATGTCATTTATCCAATCTGTGTTTTTGTCAGTTTCTATCACATATTCAAAGAATGGAATGTGAATCCTGCTGCAATTTGATTGTGTCCTTTGAACTTATCAGTGTCTTGTCGAGGAACACCTATGACGTGGCATACAAACATGTTAGAGTTAGCCTCAGAGATGTCCTTGGATGGTTTTACCCTGCTATGAGGGGATAGTGCCTGCGACTGAACCTGTGTAAACCATAGTTTTTTTATTTGTTTAACTCTGATACAAGTGCTCCATTGATTTGGAGCTAGGCACAATCTTGTTAGAGGAGGGTACTCTTTCACCTCTCACTCTTTTGTTCCAGTGGAGCTGCAGGTTGAAAGGGCAGAGCACTTCGTACACCCTTGTTGTCTTCTTCAGCATCAACGTGGAAATCTTTTCACCCTTTGGGTTATTACTGTGGTTGTCCCTGCTTCAAGCTGGTTCTCGGAAGATCTCTGATCAGCACCTGGTCTCCCAGTCTTGAATTCCCCACCTTGGGAGGATTTCAACATTCACCATGTTATACTCACACATAGGGCCAAGCCTAGCTGGACTGGCCATCAGGCATACCGGGCATTTGCCCGGTGGGCCAATTGTGATTTTTCGTTTTTACGGGCCGATGTTTTTGTTGTTGTTGTTGTTGTTGTTTTTGTAACGGTATAAACAATGAAAGGTGGTGTATTGGCCAGATGCTGGCTGATGTGTAAAAATAACTCAGTTGCTTGGTGGTCACTATGGCGGAGCTTCCAGCAGGTGGATGAGGGAAAGGGGAGGCAGGAGGAGGACAGACCCAAAGCGGCCGCCGGTGCGAGTGTCAAGTGAACTGAACTTCAGGGAAGAAGTTATGACCTGCAGTCTATCTGGGTCAGATATAAACCAAGTTTAAGTGTAGTTTATTTTCGTTCTGCTGACTTTTTACAGTCAGTTACAATAACTCGTACTGCGAGCTAGCTAGCATGACAGAGTTTCTATACTGCTGGGTGGGTGCTATGATGTTACTGATAGTTAACTTTATTTTATTCATAAGTTTAGTTAGTAAAGTTGCCAACCATCCCGTAAAAAACTGAATCGTCCCGTATTCAGAGAAAATTTCGTATTGAGCTGAAAAGGAACGCAGTTTGTCCCGTACTTCAGCTAGAATGGAAAAAGACACAAAGCTGGAGTTATTCTGCGTCTTTACGCTGTCAGCTGCCTTTTCTTCTCTCATTCTCTCCCTCTCCCTCTCCTGTTGCTACTTCAATCATGAAACTGATCAATGATCACCTGATCGGCTTTTCTGACGCAAGTCCCGTCTCTCTTGTTTATCGCTCACTTTGCACCAGAAAGAGGAAACCAGCGGATGTCGCGTTAAACAACAGCAGCATGTTTAAGCTTGATCAGCTGTTGTTAGAATTTATTTAATATTAATTTCTAGTATCAGCTGATGTTTGCTGGAGCCACAGCTGTAAAGCTGCTGGTCATGATATCGGTTTGGTTATCTGGTTAGAGGGCAACATGAAGATGAAACCAGGAGATGTCCTTACTAAATCATCAGTGCTGCACAGGTGATGGAGAAACAGGTTTATCTTTTAGGTCACATGAATGAGTTGAAGTTATGAACTGTTTCTGAGAGACAGAAAAGGATCCTGGTGTTATTTAAGTAGCTGGCCGCTGGTTACTGTGCAGGGGCAGGTCTAGCAAAGTTTTGCCAGGGGGCCAGGTAGGGCATTAACAGGGAAAGGGGGCACAAAGAAATGCTTTTCTTTCTTATTCTCATTTAAAATATCTAGCTTTTAATAAATAATTGTCTGAATCTTACAACCAAAGTTTTCATCTGATGTAAAATGTATAGAAATCATACATATACCAACAAGACAGTGTACATGTCACAATGGAACAGGGAGGACTCAGGCGCAGACTGAAATCACAGAAAACTGAATTTTATTTACACACTCCCGATGCACTATATACAGGTGAAGGGGAAAGGGTCCAAGGTTCCCAGGGGTACAGGGAAGAATCAGGAAAGCGTCCTCTCTTGCTCAGCTCCACACGAACAGCACAATTCACTTGGAAAGGTCCTTTTCTCACACACGCCACTCTCACTGCTGTACTTCGGTGTCCAAATGGAGCACGAAGAATCTGTACACAGAGATCAGGAATTAACATGGAGAATTTTCATGAAGAGAACTCAAAATTGGCTTAGGCTAACATAGCACTGACGAGCGTTACTCAATAGTCCAGCGGCGAGGTGCTCTCAGTCACTGCCTTAACCCTTTAAAACCAGTCAGAGCGGGCACGCTCTGTTTTGCGTAACTATTTTTAAATCCCGGTAGCACTGCAACCACGTGAGCTAGCGCAATAATTTTTTTTGCATATGAAACCGGAGGAGTTGTACTTACATCTCATGCCATCAGCTTGTCCTAGGTCACAGTTTCCTTCCACATATAGCTTTGCCAAAACTGCATAAAAAGCGCTTGCAGCAACAAAAAAACAATATTCCAGAAACACGCTTTGCCGATCCGATCAGCTGTTCATAACACTTCCTAGGTTGGAATAGACGTCAGCCCAAACTCTCGCACGTCCGCCATGACCTGCCCGAAACCGGAAGTGACGTCATTTTCGCAGAAATGTAGTTTTTTACCATCAGGGCCTCATGAGCCTGTACTGGTGTTTTTAAAAGTTATCTTTGACTTTATGACTTTCTGTGTCGTTTCTGGGATGCTTAGGACTCAAATTGCACTGCTGGCAATAGTTTATTTTGATGCATATGCTGCTTTTTTGCAAATTTGCACTATAATATTTATTTTCGTTTTTCTTGCAGTATATAAAAATTGGTGTATTTCAAAAATAAAACTATGAAGACACTCAAAATAAATTTCCTGTGGTGGGAAACTATTTTGTGCAACTTTTTTGTATTTACAGTTTTGAGGGATGAGCCTCTTACATTTCTCTAACTAGAAATATATGTTAAAAAAACAAAAACTATTTTCAGTTTTTTTGTAATTTATTGCACTTTAGTTTATTGACAATTTATGTAATTACTATGCACTTAATGCATACATATTATTAAAATTTGGGCTATAATGGTTGTATTGATGTATAGCAACTTGAAATGCTCCCAAAAATGGCACTACAGCATGTAAAAATATAATATAAGCTCTGGCGGACTTGGTTCTAAGGTAGTCAAAGGAATTTGCAAAGAAAAGCGTCTGGACTTCTTTAAGTTGCTTGAAGATGTTTCACCTCTCATCGGAGAAGCTTCTTCAGTTCTAAGGTCAAATGGCCGAGAGTCCCAGATTTAAACCCAGTGGGAGTATACCCCAAAGAGGGACAAAGGACCCCCTGGTGATCCTCTAATCACATGAGCCAAGGTGTGAAAGCGGGTGTGGGACCTAATCAGCCAGGGTTTCGGGTGAGCTCATTGTGAAACCTGGCCCCACCTTGTCATGTGAATTCCTGAGGTCAGATGGCCCAGGATGTGAGTGGGGCGTTAAGGCGTCTGGGAGGGAACTCAAAACTGGATTATAGATGGCAGACAGTTGGTGTCGTAAACCACCGCCTCTGTTCAAAGATGGTTGCTCACAGTGGACATAGATGGCCTCTTTCACTCCTCTTTCAAACCATCTGTCCTCTCTGTCCAAAATGTGAACATTGGCATCCTCAAAAGAGTGACCTTTATCCTTAAGATGCAGATGGACTGCTGAGTCTTGTCCTGTGGAGGTGGCTCTTCTATGTTGTGCCATGCGCTCGGATGAGAGGTGAAACGTCTTCAAGCAACTTAAAGAAGTCCAGACGCTTTTCTTTGCAAATTCCTTTGACTACGATGACCTGGATGACTGAGAACCTTCACAGACATACTTCTATGGTAGGTCTTAAAGGGTTAAGTAGTGAGAGCAAACAAGGTGTGGAGCCACAGGTGATTGCTTGCAGGTGGTGAAGGCCAGGGGCGGGAGCCCACAATGAGCTCCGCCCAGTGAGTGAGTGAGTGAGTGAGAGGAGAGAGAGAGACAAAAGCAAAACACATGTAGCCACACAGGGCCAGCCAGGCAGGCACGGGGACCATGACAGTACCCCCCCCCCCCCTCAACGGGAGCCTCCCGGCAACCCACCAGGCTTACCCGGATGCCGACGATGGAACTCCCGGATCAAATCCTTAGCCAGGATAGCTGACCGGGGCACCCAGGAATGTTCCTCTGGCCCGTAGCCCTCCCAATCCACCAGGTACTGAAAACCCCTCCCCCGGCGCCGAGAGTCCATAATACGAGTGATATCATACACCACCTGACCATCCACAAGCCGGGCGGGTGGAGGGGACCTGGAAGGAGGGCACAACGGGCTGGAGCGCACGGGCTTGACCTGAGACACATGGAAGACGTTGTGATACGCATGTTGCGCGGCAGTTTCAGGCGAACAGATACTGGGTTGACAATAGAGTCAGTTTCAAAAGGTCCAATGAAGGTGGGCGTGAGTTTCTTAGACTCTGCTCGAATAGGCACGAAGCAAGTAGACAGCCATACCTTTTGACCCGCTGCATATTTAGGGGTGGGGGTCCGACGGTGATCAGCGAGGACCTTATTTCGCTCCTTTGTCCAAAGCAGGGCTGCTCGAGTAGCACGCCAGGCCCGACGGCACCTGCGGAGGTGGTGTTGAAGAGAGGGGACCGCGTGCTCACCTTCAATTGCAGGAAACAGTGGCAGTTGGTATCCCAGAGAAGCTTCGAACGGAGATAGTCCCGTGGCGGACAAGGTAAGGCTGTTATGAGCATATTCAATCCATGGTAACTGGTCACTCCAGGTAGCTTGATTGTGAGAGACAATGCAGCGGAGGGCGGCTTCCAGCTCCTGGTTGGCACGCTCCGTCTGTCCGTTGGTCTGAGGGTGAAAACCAGATGAAAGACTAACCTTTGCGCCCAGGGTTGTGCAGAATTCTTTCCAAACACGCGAGGTAAACTGAGGTCCTCTGTCAGAGACGATATCGTCAGGGATGCCGTGCAGTCTAAACACTTGGAGTAAGCAGTTGAGTGCTCCAGTGCGGTCGGGAGCTTTGGGAGGGCAACAAAATGCGCAGCCTTGGAAAAACGGTCAACAATGGTTAGTATTACTGTGTTACCTGAAGAGGGCGGGAGCCCCGTGACGAAGTCCAGGGCGATGTGGGACCAGGGCCAGCCAGGAGTAGGGAGTGGCTAGAGCAACCCGGACGGCGGTTGATTAGGGTGCTTGTTCTGGGCGCATGTGGAACAGGCGGTTACATATTCTCTAGTATCTTTTATCAGAGTGGGCCACCAGAAGTAACGTTGTAAGAAAGAGATTGTGCGACGAATTCCAGGGTGGCAGGAAAAGCGGGCGGTGTGACCCCACTGGAGAACATGTGACCTGACGGATGTGGGGACGTAAAGCCGCCCTGGTGGGCCAGTGCCTGGGTTGGGTTCGGTGTCTTGTGCCTCACGGATCTGGGATTCAATCTCCCAGGTAACTGCTCCGAACACGCAGGAGGCAGGGAGGATGGGCTCTGGGTCAGAGTCTTCCTCCGTAACGGTGAATTGCCGGAAAAGGGCATCAGCTTTAACGTTTCGTGATCCGGGCCTGTAGGTGATAGAAAAGTCAAATCATGAGAAAAACAGAGCCCACCTCGCCTGCCGGGAGTTGAGACGCTTTGCTGACCGGATGTATTCCAGGTTTTTATGGTCTGTCCACACAATAAAGGGATGCTCAGCGCCTTCCACCCAGTGCCTCCATTCTTCTAGTGCGAGTTTTACAGCCAGCAGTTCACGGTCCCCGATGTTGTAATTCCGCTCTGCAGACAAGAGGCGGCGAGAAATGAAGGCACATGGGTGGAGTTTACCTTCGAAGCGCTGGGACAGGACTGCCCCAACCCCCGACTCCGAAGCATCTACCTCCACCATGAACTGCTGATTGAGGTCAGGCTGTCAAAGGATAGGAGCAGTGGCAAACCGTTCCTTTAAGCAGGTAAATGCCTCCTGGGCTGGCTGGTCCCACTAAAATGAAACTTTAGGGGAGGTGAGTTTTGTGAGAGGTAATGCGATCTTACTAAAATCTTTAATGAAGCGTCGGTAGAAATTGGCAAAGCCCAAAAAACGCTGGAGCTGCAGACGATTGGGGGGCTTGGGCCAGTCCAAGACTGTTTGGACCTTTGCCGGGTCAGGTTTTAGATTACCTTGAGTGATGATATACCCCAAGAATGCCACTGAGTCGACGTGAAACTCACATTTCTCCCCCTTCACAAAAGGTATGTTTTCCAACAGGCGCTGGAGAATTTGCCTCACATGAACTTCATGCTCCGCCACAGTCTTTGAAAAAATAAGAATATCATCAAGGTAGACAAAAGCACAGTGGTTAATAAAATCCCTGAGGACATCATTGACTAGAGCTTGAAAAACAGCAGGGGCGTTTGTCAGACCGAAGGGCATTACCAAATACTCAAAATGACCAAGATGTGTATTAAATGCCGTCTTCCACTCGTCTCCCTTTCGAATCCTCACTAGGTGGTAAACGTTTCGCAGATCGAGTTTGCTGAACACTGTAGCTCCTTGAAGTAATTCAAAGGCAGAGGAGAGAAGTGGCAGCGGGTATTTGTTTTTGATGATAATCTTATTGAGCCCACGATAGTCTATACACGGCCGGAGGGTTTTATCTTTCTTGTCAACAAAAAAGAATCCCCCGCCCACAGGAGAAGAAGAAGGCCGAATGATGCCTGCAGTCAGCGAGTCAGCGATGCATTTCTCCATTGCCTCTCTCTCAGGTTGAGTGAGACTATATAAACGGCCAGAGGGAAGCGGCGCCCCCGGGAGGAGGTCTATGGCACAATCATAGGGCCTATGGGGGAGAAGCGATCTCGCTTTGACCTTACTGAACACTGCTGCCAGGTCGTGATAGACTGAGGGAATAGCGGACAAATCAGAAACCTCTGGGGGCTCAACTGGGGTTAGCGGAGTGACCAGGGGGCAGTTTTAAGACAGTTCATGTGACATTCAACACTCCACCCGCTCTTTCTTCCAGTCTATCTGGGGGTTATGTTGCACCAACCAGGGGTAACCTAACACAAGCGGACTGAATGGAGCCTTGAACACGAAGAAGCTAATTCTTTCAGTATGGTTACCAGAGAGTGTGAGTGTCAAGAGATTTATTCTAAAGACACTTCTTCAGCTAAGAGTCTAAGGGTAGAAACACACAGACGCTGCAGCATTTACTTGTATACAAGGGCGATCACAGAACGCTCACATCAGAGTGGGGGCCCTGTGAATGCACGCTCCGTTACCTCTCTGGTCTTTATTTATATACAAAGCAATACAACAGTGAATACGTCTATTCATAGGCAGAGGAATGTTAGTGCGTAGGGAGTGAAGATAAGAGTGGTTCAGGTGTATGTGTGTGTGTTGTGAGATTCAGAAGGACGCGGCCCCTCTTCTTGTTAGAGAGCACAGATAAAAGTGTCCAGCTCTCCTCTTCCTGCTTGTTCAGCTATTATCGCTGTGAGAAAGAATTTATAAAACAGTCTTGTAGTGGACAACAGTCTAAGTCATCAAAAGGTCAACATACAGTATTCTATCATATGCAAACTTATATCATTAAAAGCTTATACTGACTACTAAGTACAATTTTTCATTGACAGTGAGTGACAAGGGTTCAGTAACATGAGTAATGTCTGGCAAACGTTGGCCGGATAAGGCAGACACACGGAGCGGGTTAGGTAAAACTGTGGTAGTAATGTTTAGCTTATTGGCTAGTGAGTACGGTGGCCCCTAGAGACAAAGCACGTACAAACTCCAAAGCACATGCAAACTCCAAAACACATGCAAACTCCAAAACACTTGCAAAATCCAAAACACTTGCAAACTCCAAAACACATGCAAACTCCAAAACACTTGCAAAATCCAAAACACTTGCAAACTCCAAAACACTTGCAAAATCCAAAACACTTGCAAAATCCAAAACACTTGCAAACTCCAAAACACATGCAAACTCCAAAACACTTGCAAACTCCAAAACACATGCAAACTCCAAAACACTTGCAAAATCCAAAACACTTGCAAAATCCAAAACACAACGGAAGTGCTCCAGGACGCTAGGGGCAGTGTTGAGCTTTTGTTACCTAGTAACTACACAAGCCAGGAAGTACCAATGACCGGATTTGGGCTCTATCCCAATTCAGGGTCTGCAGCCTTAAAGGCCACATTTTAAGGACGATTATGTCACCGCGACGACACGACGAAGGCTGTCCCAATTCAAAGGCTGCTCAAATGCGGCCCTCAAATGCGTCCTTAATTTCCCTGAATTTTAAGGATGGGTCGGTGTAGCCTTCATGGCCCAACATATCCCAGATTTCATAGCGCGGCCGTGGTGTGGATAATTTGCCGAAAAAAACGGCGGAAGCGGAGCCGCCAAAGAGTAAACTTTCAGAAGTAAGTACTGAATATTATGTCACTTATTTATGCGCAAATGTTTTTATAATGAAGAACATTAAAACATTACTGTTGGCCACATGTCAGCAAAGTTAAGTGACATTAGCGATGTTTGTACTAACTTGGTTTTAAAGCCTTTACTTCAAAATATATGCCGTTCAATAGTTGACTTTAATCTTACAGAGAATGTGATGATTTTATGGATAATTAAAGTCAGTCATATATCCACAAACACAACAAGCTGAAAGTCAGTGATGCTGCTCGGTTTGCAGTCCTGAATATGACGGCACAAGCAGGATTCACTGCACTGTTAATGTTAGCTATGTTATATTGCTGCCTCTGTTCGGTGGTGTCGAGCCAAACGGACTTTAACGTGTGTTTGAACGAGCTGACGGTTCACTCGTTAAGCTGAAAGAAAGATGCTTTAATCACAGGAGTCACACATGTGTCCACTGTACCATCTGGAACTCTTCTTGTTTACCACTCGTAATAACACAAACACTAAATCCTCCTTCTCTTGTGCTGTTTTGTAGCAGTGTGTACACCTGAGACTGTCACCTGTCTGTCTGTCCTGCACTCTCTCTCTGTTTCTTTCTCTCTGATTGTGGAATAAAAGGATGAACATGTATTTATAAGTTACACTTGTGTTTGAATCCTGCAGCTTATCACACATTTGATTTCCATGTGTGACAACTGCAAGTGTCCAGAGTGAGGACAGACTGAGGGACCCACTGCTGCACATCATCTGTGAGGCTTTGCACCCCTGATGATCCACCAGGACAAACTCAGCAGTGTGTGAGGAAGAGGAGGAGGAGGAAGAGCCAGCAGCAGCTGACAGATGGAGAGAATAGACAGACTGTTCCCTGTTTGTGAAGGACTGCTAGGAAAGTTTAACATAACTAATTGTCTGTCCTGAATCAGTCTTATTAGGTAATGTTCAAATAATGTTATCATCCCAGTGTTTTCAGTGTGGGAGAAAGTACTCAGGGCCTTCAAGTTACACACTATGAAAGGCAGCAACAAGTTTAATATTCAGAAACCTGAAGTATGTATCAGCAGCAGAATGGAGCTAAAAATAAATGTTTGTTTCAGTTCTATGAAGCTTTGAGTATTTTGGATTAGTAGCACTGCTGTGTTTGTTGCATCATATTGCTGTAACTGTTTATATGCTTTATATATTCTGAGGTAAGTTGATCTATAGTGTTACATCATATTCTATAAGGATGTTATGTGTTTGTATACTTTCTGCCCAGTTTGACCCATTTAGCAGAAGTCAGCCTGTTTAAGGCTCTGATATCTATTCTGTATGACTTAAAGCAGTTATGACATGCTCTGATTTTCTCACCCAATAAAGGAATATTTAATATATCAGTCTACTCTTCATTTTATCAGAAACAGTTATCACAGTTTGTACATTTCTTTTTATAAATATATGTAAGCAATGAGCCAAATTTAGCAATGCCAACATACTGAAGGAACAACATTTGTCTCTTATATATGATACACCTATATATACACTGTCAAAGATACTTCTCTTTGAGTGAAGATTTAAGGTGATAAGACATATAGATAACTGCAACTTGAATCTGTACTGAGGCTCAGTATTTGACACAGAGTTCATGTTCACTGCTGTAATAGCTAATAATGATTAATATAATAACTATAATATTGGCCATATTATATTTACATTACCAAAGTGAGATGACTTTAGTCTCATGAACAACATTAGCTAATTGTTATTTACTAACTAATCTTAAATGACTGTTCATTACAGAAATGAAGCCCAAAAATCATGTTTTACAGTCCTGTGGTCTCAGCCTCAGATACTTATCAAATCACACAAAGCTCTTGTAGAAACAAACAAACAAATGAACAAAATATGTTCTCCTTCATTTCTGTCAAACAAAGTTGTATGACACGTTTCCAGCGGTTAGTATCATGGTTGCTAGGCAACCTGGGAAGCGCGACGGAGACTAGACCGTCCCATACAGACAAACTTGCCGTTTATTTTGCAAATTGAGCTCAACACTGCCCCTAGCGTCCTGGAGCACTTCCGTTGTGATTTGGAGTTTGCATGTGTTTTGGAGTTTGCATGTGTTTTGGATTTTGCAAGTGTTTTGGAGTTTGCAAGTGTTTTGGAGTTTGCAAGTGTTTTGGAGTTTGCATGTGTTTTGGAGTTTGCAAGTGTTTTGGAGTTTGCAAGTGTTTTGGAGTTTGCAAGTGTTTTGGATTTTGCAAGTGTTTTGGAGTTTGCATGTGTTTTGGATTTTGCAAGTGTTTTGGAGTTTGCAAGTGTTTTGGATTTTGCAAGTGTTTTGGATTTTGCAAGTGTTTTGGAGTTTGCATGTGTTTTGGAGTTTGCAAGTGTTTTGGAGTTTGTACGTGCTTTGTCTCTAGGGGCCACCGTAAGTGAGGAATCAATGAAGTTTTGCTCAGCACCAGAGTCTATTAGCGCAGAAAGAGGATGAATCATAGTCTGTATTGTAAGCTTAATGGGCAACATAAGACATGGAAGAGAATGTTTACCAGACAGGTTGCCCACCAGTACCCTCTCAACTACTGGTGGGCGCGCCCTTTTGCCAGAACCGGGCAGGTGGAGATAAAGTGGCCATTACGGCCGCAATACAGGCACTCACCAGCGGAAAACCAGCGCTGACGTTCCACGGGTGAAAGGCGAGAGCGTCCTATCTGCATCGGCTGCTCCCCTTCCTCGCCCTCGCTGTACTCACGGGCTCCTCGTGATTCGGGGGGAGGATCCCTTGATGCCAGTGGCTCCCGCAGAGTGTGCCTCCACATGCTCCGGCGCGCACGCAGCCGATCATCCACCTGAATACACAACGACATTACAGCCTCTAGAGAAGGAGGGACTTCACGCATCATTAATTCATCCTTTAGGTCCTCATTGATGTTATTTAGTAATGTGGTCCTTAATGCCTCCTGCCCCCTCTTTGTTTATGCTGCCAGGGTCCAAAAATCAACAGAAAAATCAGCCATACTGCGCTTACCTTGTTTAAGGTTAAGTAGGCGGTGACCCGCAGCTTCTGTGCTAGAGCCTTTATTAAACACAGTCTTAAACTTGGAAAGGAAATCTGCATAAGTGATTTCAGGATTTGCTTGAAGTTGCCTGAGCCCAGGTTAAAGCACGGTCATGTAACAACTGAACAAAATAGGCAATCTTGACTCCATCACTAGAAAATATATGTGGTAATTGGCGAAACTGCATGGAGCACTGCATCAAAAACCCCGCACACTTCCCCAGCTCCCCTTAGAATGCCTCTGGTGTAGGCAACAGTTTATCTAAAGACACAGGGGAGAGAGGTGGTGCAGCAGTGCTTGCAGCAGGGCCTGATGTTACCTGAGGAGATGAGGCAGAGGCTGGGCGCTCCGGTGGGCTCGCCTCGGGGGAGCTTTCCACTAGTGGGGTTCGCTGGGCGACGGCCTGAGATAAGGCTGCCACCTCTCCACTGAGCCGAACTAACATCTGCTCGTGCCGGTGCAATAGCTCTTCTAAGGTAACCGAGGCTGGGGCTGAGGACGCCGAGTCTGCTGAGTCCATGGCTGGCTGGACTATTCTGTCACAATGGAACAGGGAGGACTCAGGCGCAGACTGAAATCACAGAAAACTGAATTTTATTTACACACTCCCGGTGCACTATATATAGGTGAAGGGGAAAGGGTCCAAGGTTCCCAGGGGTACAGGGAAGAATCAGGAAAGCGTCCTCTCTTGCTCAACTCCACACGAACAGCACAATTCACTTGGAAAGGTCCCTTTCTCACACATGCCACTCTCACTGCTGTACTTCGGTGTCCAAACTTCCAAACGGAGCACGAAGAATCTGTACACAGAGATCAGGAATTAACATGGAGAATTTTCATGAAGAGAACTCAAAATTGGCTTAGGCTAACGTAGCACTGACGAGCGTTACTCAATAGTCCAGCGGCGAGGTGCTCTCAGTCACTGCCTTAAGTAGTGAGAGCAAACGAGGTGAGGAGCCACAGGTGATTGCTTGCAGATGGTGAAGGCCAGAGGCAGGAGCTCACAATGAGCTCCACCCACGCAGCGTGTAGAGTGGTAAATATGGCTTTTCCTATAATACCTGGTGGGCTGGTCTCTAGTCAAAATGCCCGGGCTCATTTTTTGTCCCAGTCCAGCCCTGAGGCCAAGTGTTGGAATTTAATAATCTTTAATACAAATATACCCCATTGTTATGTATCTCACAACTATTTAATATTTTGCATCACACACTTGTTAATACTTTATTTCACACGGTTAAGTATTGTAAAGTAGTTTTAAATGTAGAATGTTTCACCAGTGGAGGCATTAAAAGGTATACAGTTGTAAGCATGACTCTGTTAGAGGAAACAAGGCTGTAAATATCTGGGTTAGAGAAGCCCCCCCCTCCAACCGCCTCAAAAAAAACTAAAACTCTAACCAAATATTGGAGAGTCCCAGGTATTTAAACACTAGGGGTTTGTCCTTTAAGAAGGCTGTTGGCCCATTATTATAGGGCTCATCACCCTAACCCTAAGCTAAGGTGTAAAAAAGGCCTCTGTCAAGATGTAGGTCATTAACACCAGAGTGTTAATGACCTATTTATTCACCTAGATAATACTATACTATCTATTTTTAAAAATGATTATTATTATTATCCAATGTTTGATGTATTCAGTTAATACTACTGATATACATATCAGAGTTTATTTGTAAAACAACACAGGAACAGTGATTACATGAGCAAGAATGATCACAGTTGTCATCATTTATTGACGTGCCTGGGGTTAAAAAGCTTTTAAAGAGCAAAAGAAGAAGGATAAGAATCTGTGAGTGTTTGGCATCATAATATCATGATAATTCAACTAAATTTACCTGATATTGTTTGTGTTTCACAAAGTGAACTGGAAACAAAAGTAATACTGATTTTGATTTTGCTGACTGGTTCTTCTTCTGGGAAGTAACATTGTTATAATCACTTAACAACAACAACAATGATAATGATAATAATAATAATAATAATAATAGTAATAATGATAATAATAATAATGATGATGATGATGGCACAAGGTTAATGTAGAGCTTTGAGTCAAAGAGGGAGAAAAAACAATACAGTGAAGAAATAAACCATCACAGCACAGTTTAAACAATTAGCTGTTTCCATTAGATTTATTTTTATAAGAACATTATTTTATAAAAGCTTATAAAAATTTACTCTGCAGTTATATTTACAGCTGGTAAAAAGTCCCCCAAATTTTTGAATGAAATGTTTTAACATGTTTATTTATGTCATATACAGCCTTATACATCAGTAATCAAATCTGACTTCTCTCTGCTCTGCCTGGTGTTCACTGACTTCATGTCACTGGGAGAGCGTGTCTCCTCTTCCTTCAAGGCACTCTCCAGAACATGCAGGATGGATTTTCGGATTTCAGCCTTAAAATCTTGTCTCAAGAAGACATACAGCAGTGGATTCAGGCAGCAGTGAAGAACCATCAAATTCGAGGCAACGTCAGACACAATTCGAAAGGCATAGCGAAGTGTTGCATTTGGTGGCTTGAATATCACCTGCTGAATTAGATCAATGATGCAATAGGGAGCCAAGCACAGAAAAAAGGCAACGATAATGGAAGTGATAACTTTAAAGGGGCGACTTGATTGGCTGGCCAGGCTGTGGTTTCTCCTCAGACGATGGATGATGACAGCATAACAAGAGACAATGACAGTGAAGGGGACTGCAAATCCGAGAAGGAAGTTGGTGATAACAACAGTCTGAGTGATAGTTGGTGTTGCTTTTTTAAAAAAATCGCTGTTGGAGCAGGAAGTTGTTTTTTCATCTTTTTTTCTTTGTGTCCATGTAAAAATAATATTGAATGTTGACAATAAAAGCCACCACCCAAGCACACAGACTAACATAGGTAGCATTGCGTACATTTCGGTGGTTCTGAGCCCAGACAGGCCACACCACAGACACACATCTGTCCACACTGATCACCACCATAATGTAGACACTGGCAAACAAGTTTAGAAAGATTAGAGTGCCGCACAGCTTGCACATGAAATTGCCAAAGGGCCAGTGAAACTGCAAAGCCAGGGATGTTGCTCTAAGGGCTAGAAACACTGCAAAGATGAAGTCGGCCACAGCAATGTGGAGGTACCAAACTGTGTTAACGGTTTTCTTCATCCTGAACCCGGTCACCCAGATAACCAGTCCATTCCCGAGCATGCCGAGGACAGAGACCAGGGAGAAAACAACAGCATCCACGGTGGTAAGAGACCGAAAAAAGTTAACCCAATAATCATCTGGATCAGGTGCAGCAGTTGTATTGATTAGACTGAAATTGATTCTGGCCATCTCCATTATTGTTTATCAAGAAACCTGTAATATCAAGAAAACAAAAAGAAAAGAAAAGAGACATCAGGGTAAGTATGAATGTATGTAAAGTAATCTTTAATTTTCCTAATAATTTAGATTTCTGCTTGAGTAGAGCTGAAGTTATGACAAAACTGCAGACTGTCCATATTAGACCCTAGAGTTGAAACAACATGATCAGTAATGAATTCACTTACAGATTTAGACATTAAGGCAGATTAAGGTCTAGATTTCACACGTGATAAGCCAAGAAGGAAGTGAAGAAATTTCAAAGTGAATTTAAGAGGTGAACTAATCAATTTAAGCAATTTTAAAAATAAGATATTGTATCTCAAGATGAATAAGTTTTACAACAAAGTAACGGGTATAACAGGGACATGCTTGTTGTTAACAGAGTAACTCATGAAGTTACTGAAGTTATCAATAAAAGGTGCAGGAAAATAAGGAAGTGTTTTTGTCTGGCCTTTGATTTATGTAACAACTAGACACAAGGATGAAAAAAAGAACAAAATTTGGTGACAAAAGGTTTGATAAAACCTTTTAAATGATTTTAAATGAAGTAATCTTAAAAAGCAGCACTTATTGTGAACCAAAATATTTAAGCTCATTCAAATATGCTATTTTAATCTATTCAATCAGTGGTGCATAAGCATATATGTAAAAATAAATCCATAGATGATGATTTTCATGAACCACCAGCCTTTTTCAGAAGTTGAAATATTTTACCACAAAGGCAGATTCCCCTCTGTTCATGTTGCCCAGTGCAATTTCACGTCAGGTGTAATTACACAGACTTTTTATGTTTATGTAATGAGGAGAACTGTAATGACCTTCGTGTTTGGTTTGAATACACCTTAATGCAGCAAAGCGGGTTTTTTTTTACAACAATTAGAAACAGATAGAAAAACATACACAGGATCACTGTCTGAGAGACAAGTTATATTTATGCCAGAAAGCAATTACAGTACTCACCAAAGCAGTGCTCTCTCTTAAATACAACAGCTTAGCTTGTTTGCTTAATTTTAATAAATGATCTTATTGTATTATGTAAATACCAGGGTCAGTCTATTCCTACATAGCAAATATGTGATGATTTTAAAAACTTACAAAAGGAAAATATCAAAGATCATTTACCTTTAGGGAAGCTCTCTTGTTGGTTGTTGATGAATACAATGCAGAAAAATGCCAGGTTAATATATGTGAGGTAAAACGTCACTGCCCGCAAAGAAAGAAATTGAGAGAGAGAGAGAGAGGGAGAGAGAGAGAGCAAAAGATGTCTAAAATCTAAAATATAGTGTGCCAACAGTATAGCTCTGTTATCAGCATCCTGTTTTGCAAGCTAGGTCAGCTTTTGTATTTACTCTGAAAGTTGCCATTTTTGCCCTTAAATTTATCTCATTAATTTTTTCTCTTGATTCTTAGTTTATTTCTGTCTTAACTTTTACAGTGTTCAAAAAATTAAAGGGACACTTTGAAAACACATCAGACCTTAATGGAAAAACAATCATGCTGGATATCTATATTCAGATGGATTGAGTAATGTGATATGAATGACAGGACGCCACACTATTTGATGGAACTGAAAATTATCAACCTACACAAATTTTAATTCAACGGCACTTTGAAAATCAAAGTAAGGCAAAAATTTCATTGCATCAACTTAAAATGGTACTCAGTAGTTTGTGTGGCTCCCTTGTGCTTGTATGCATGCCTGAAAACACGAGAGGACAGATGATGTCCTGGGCGACCAGATTTTCCCAGATCTGGACCCAGGCATCACTGAGCTCCTGGATGGTCTGAGGTGCAGCCTGACAGCGTCAGATAGACTGAAACATAATATCCCAGATCTTCTACTGGATTTAGGTCAGGTGAATGTGGTAGTCCCTGTCAGAGTTTCAAAAGTACAGATATTCTGTACTTAAGTAGAAGTACAAAAACTACTGTTAAAAATACTCCAGTAAAAGTTGAAGTACTGATTCAACTTCTTTATTCAAGCAAAAGTAAAAAAGTACAAACTCTGAAATGTACTCAAAGTAAGAAAGTAAAAAGTTGCTCTTTGGAGGATGTTTCTACTTTTGTGCAAAGCTAATCAAACCTTTTGGTATATTAACATAATAATAAAATAATATCAGTAGACGGAAACAAAAACTACTGTGCAGGACCCTCAAGCTCCCAGGCATCTGGTACAGGACCCGAGCTTGAAGGACAGACTGCCCGCAGAGGCGAGAGGGGAATTTTTTAAAAAATATTGTAGGAGGTGACTTTGCCTCTAAACAGGAAAATATGTACAACTGGGGGTCAAAGTGGGTTCAGCAGGTGGGGAAACAATAACTCTCTTCAAATGTGTTAAAGCAAAAATAATAACCATACTTTGAAAAGTGAAAACTAGAAAGTACAGATATTTATTTAAAATGTAGGGACTGTCACTCACCAGGAGAAATGCAGGACTAAGTGGACAATGGGCAGTGGACAATTTCATTACAATATCTAATGGCAGTCAGGGTGCTGTTACCTTGCCTAGAGGTGTGTGCATTACATCAAAGATTAGCAGTACCCAGTAGAGGAGGCACCGGAAGCGATGTGAGAGAAGTGGGGCAAGCCCATTATGCACATCTCTAGCCCAAACAGGCCTGTAATTCAATTACTCATTATTGACAATGATTGCTCACTAGATCACAAAATATACCACATACTTTTATGAACCACAAAGGTGAGGGACTGCTGTGTTTTCAATAAGTCTTGGACTCTGTCTTTCAGCTAGCTGGGTTAACAAGCTACCGCACCGACTGAGTCTTTATGAAAAAAGGTAAGAGTCATGGCGGGGAAGTGTGTGTTTACATCATTGACGCTTGGTGCTAAAATGCTACTGTTGTGCACAAACACTGTCCTCCACTGGCAGAGTTTATTATCATTGAGAAGAAAGGCAAGACCATCAGACCCTGCATAGAATATATTGCATTTGTTCACATCTCCTTTTGAGTAATTACAGGGAGCAACCATCTTCAGTAAACTGGACATGCAGAGTGCTTACCATTTGGTAAGAGTAAAGGAAGCGGATGAGTGGATAAATACCTCCACCAGGAAGACGAACTCAGCCGGCCTCACCTCTGCCATTTTGAGTATCTGGTGATACCTTTTGGTCTTTCGAATGTCCCCTCTGTGTTTCAGTCCCTTGTGAATAACGTCCTCCAGGACTTCATTAATCACTTTGTCTTCGTCGACATGCTTATGTTTTTGAAATCAGCCCAAGAACATGAAACCCACGTCAGGCAAGTGCTACAATGTTTGTTGGGGAATAAACTTTTTGTCAATGGAAAAAAATATGAATTTCCTATTGACACAGCTTCCTTCTTGTGCTACAGAGTAGAGAAAGGCAACCTCAAACCAGAGCCTGCAAAAGTGCAGGTAGTAGTAGACTTGCCAGTCCATCTAACCACATGCATCTCCAATGTTTCCAGAGTTTTGCTAACTTGTATCACTGTTTCATCTGAGATTTCAGCAAAATTGCCTTACTCTTAACACATCTAACCTCTCCAAGAAGTCTCTTTCCAGTGGAATCCTTCAGCATAGTCAGTGTTTGATCTCCTGAAGAAATGTTTCACCACCACTCCAGTCCTGTCCCAGCCTGATATTAACTGCTAATTTATCATCGAAGTGGATGCCTCAGACTCTGATATGAGAGCAGTCCTCTCTCAGTAACGGGAAACTGCATCCATGTGCTAATTTCTCCTAGTTGTCTCCTTGATTGCAGTGGGTATGCCGATCGCAACAGAACCCCTGCACCAACTTACACCAAAGGCCAGAAGGTTTGGTTCTCTACTCAGTAATTGGGAGTACACTCTCCCAGTTTGATTGGACCATGTGAAATAAAGCCTATGGACAACCCGGTTTTGTGCATTTGAAGCTGCTTCTCAATATGCAAACTCATAATGCGTTCCGTGTATCTCAACTAAAACCACTCTACATTCTGGTGAAATCACTGTAAAGTGCACTAAACTGTGATTCAGTTCCAGTTCAGTTCCACACTGATCACTAGAATGTAGACCATGACAAATGTGTTCATATAGACTGTGGAGGTAAGAAATAACGACACGAGAGGTCCGTGTGTCTCACTCCAACTGTTTTATTCACACACTGTCTCTCAGAACTTAAGATACAGTAAGCGCCAAAATCTCCACCCAGCTCTTCCCTTCAACTTGGGTGTGAGTGGAGCCATCTGGTGGTCCGCCACACATACCCCCCCTTGAACACACAGTCAGGTCTCTATTCAGTCCAGGACCCTGGGCCTAAGCAAACGACCCGCACGACTGAACCTGGGAGGGAGAGAACAGGCAGAAGAAGGTCCATCCTGTGAACGAGGCTGGTGAAGGCGAGCAGGAAAGGCAGAAGGAGGCTCAAACGTTGGTGGTCCGGGGTAGTCCCATGGGGAAACCAGAGTCTGTCAACCCCATTGAAGGAGGGCGGCCACGGCGAGGGCCTGGGCCGGCACTACATTACTGTCCGGAAGAACATGTGCAGGCTTAAGTCTGTCAACACACACAGTCTCCCTTCGACCCCCAAAATCCAAAACAAAATGTTTCTGGCCCGGTTCGATAACCCTGAATGGGCCGTCATACAGCGGCCGCAGCGGTGTCTTGTGGGCATCGTGCCTGACAAAAACAAACTTAGCAGTCTCTAAAGTCTTTGGAACAAAAGTGTCAGGCACGCAATGGTGCACAGGACCAGGAACCCGAAGCGAGCGCAAAAGTGGGTTGAGCGATAGCACTGATGGATCGAAGCAGGGGAGGGTTCTCAGGCAAGAATTCTCCAGGCACGCCGGAGGGGCTGACCAAACACGAGCTCAGCTGGGGAAGCGCCGAGATCCTCCTTAACCGCACAGCGCAGCCCAAGCAAAACCCACGGGAGGCGGTCAACCCAATTGCCATCTTGTAAGGAGGCACGAAAAGCAGCCTTAAGCGACCGGTGGAACCGTTCACACATCCCATTAGCTTGCGGGTTGTATGCGGTTGTGCGGTGGACTTTAGCCCCCAGTCCATCAGCCATGGCCGACCAAAGCTCGGAAATGAACTGGGGCCTCTGTCTGACGTAATGTCCGCGGGCGGGCCAAACGCGAGACCCAGGTTGACAAAATGCCCTGGCCACCACTGCTGCAGTAGTGGATGCCAGGGGGACTGCCTCCGGCCACCTGGTGGTCCGGTCAACAACTGTCAAAAGGTGCGTAAAACCTTGTGACGGCGGCAGAGGACCCACCAGATCGACATGCACATGATCGAAACGTTTGCCGGGTATAAAGAACTGCTCCAGAGGCGCCTTGATGTGTTTATGAACCTTCGCACGCTGGCAGGGAATGCACGCTGACGCCCATTCCTTAACTGATTTGCGAAGGCCTGGCCAAACAAATTTAGAGCTGACCAGTTTAACAGAGGCCCGGACCCCCGGATGAGAGAGAGCATGTACCGAGTCAAAACCCGACGACGCCAGGAAACGGGAACCACTGGGCGAGGGCGGCGGTGGAAACGTCACAGACCAGGAAAGGACCACCGTCCTGCATGGGTCTGTCCTCCAGTATGAGGCCCGTCTGGGTGGATTTAAGCTCGAGGATGTCCGGGTCACCGCTCTGATCGGCAGCCATGGCGGAGTAGTCTATGCCGAGAAAGACAGGAGAAACCAGCGCACGGGACAAACAGTCAGCCACATGATTGGATTTACCAGCCACGTGCCGAATGTCTGTTGTGAACTCAGAAATGGCTGCCAACTGGCGCTGCTGGCGTGCACTCCATGGATCAGAAACCTTGGACATGGCAAACGTCAAGGGTTTGTGGTCCACGTATGCGGTAAAGTGACGACCCTCGAGAAAAAAACGGAAATGGCGAGTCGCCAGGTGGAGCGCGAGTAGCTCCCTGTCAAAAACGCTGTAATTGCGTTCGCTGTCACGCAGCGTACGGCTGAAAAAGGCGAGCGGTTGCCAGACACCCGAGAGTCGCTGTTCCAGCACCGCACCCACCGCTATGTCCGACGCATCGGTGGTCAACGCAATCGGCGCTGAGGGGGACGGGTGGGCCAGAAGGGCAGCATTAGCTAACGCTGACTTAGCATCAGAAAACGCTTGGATGCTTTCTGGACACCAGTCGACGGCGTCATTAGCCTTCTTACCTTTAACGCCCGTAAAGGGGCTTCAGCAGATGTGCCGCCCTGGGGAGAAAACGATTGTAAAAATTCACCATCCCCAAAAATTCCTGCATTGCTTTAACGTTTGCAGGACGCGGAAATTCTGAAACAGCTCGGACTTTGTCAGGCAACGGAACCGCGCCCTCAGCGGAAATGCGGTGCCCAAGAAAATCGAGAACGGGCAACCCAAACTGGCATTTAGACGGATTAATAATCAGTCCATGCTCCGTCAAACGCTGAAAAACCTGATGCAGATGGAACAGGTGCTGCTCCTTCGAGCTGCTGGCCACCAGGATATCATCAAGATATACAAAAACAAAGGGCAGCCAGCCGCAAGACAGAGTCCATCAACCGCTGGAAGGTTTGGGCGGCACCTTTCAGGCCAAACGGCATGCGCAGGAACTCGAAAAGGCCGAAAGGTGTAATAACGGCGGTTTTGGGACGTCCTCCGCACGCACGGGAACCTGATGATATCCCGTACCAAATCGATCTTCGAAAAACCGAGGTCCCCGCAAGATGGGCGGAAAAATCTTGGATGTGGGGAATGGGATAACGGTCGTTCTCTGTGGCGTTATTAAGGCGGCGGAAATCCCACAAGGTCGCCACCGACCATCAGATTTAGGCACCATGTGTAACGGAGAAGCCCAGGCACTATTCGAACGCTGCACGATGCCCAGGCGCTCCATGGTGGCAAATTCTTCCCGAGCGACAGCCAGTTTAGCAGGGTCGAGGCGGCGCTGCCAGCGCGAAAACCGGGGCCCTACTGTAGTTATGTAATGCTCCACCCCATGCTTCGTCACAGTGCTCGAGAAAGTGGGGACAGTGAGTGAGGGAAACTCAGAAAGCAAACATTGAAAACGTCACCCGAATCCACTGAGTTAGCATGCACCACGGGCTGAGCACCCCGAGTAAAACAGGGTAATGAGGAAAATGACACAGCATCAATTAAACGTCTGTTAGCAACATCAACCAGCAGTCCGTGAGCACAAAGAAAATCAGCGCCTATTATAGGCACAGAGCTAGCAGCAACAACAAAGTTCCACTGAAAGTCACGGTCATGAAAGCAAACAGTCACCAACCTTTCACCGAAGGTTTTGATGGGAGAGCCATTAGCCGCTGTTAGCAATGGCCCGCAGCCCTCAGCTAGCCTGTCCGAGCCAGCCGGGGAAGAAGGCTCTTCTGTGAGCCGGAGTCCACCAGGAAACGCCCCCAGCGTGAGTCCTCTAAGAAAAGCAGCCTTTCCTTGTTGCCAGCGGTCGCGGCTGCTACCGAAGCGCTGACATGCCCGCTTCCCTGGGTTTGGAAACTGCAAGGCGGGAGACAGCGCCGGGCCTTCGCTCCAAAACGCTGGTGATAAAAGCAAAGTTTTTCGCTGGCGCTGCCGCCGCAGCGATTCCGCCACCGTGGACGAGTCGGAGGGTCCCTGGAGCATCGGTGAGGAGGCAGGGGAAAACGCTGGTGAGTCCTGAACAACCGCCTGGACGCCGAAACTCCTGGTAGCAAGGAGGATGCGATCTGCCTCTTCCGCCAGAGAGCGGTAATCCTTCGTGGCCAATAGCGGGAGTTGGCAAGGCCAGCGCGCACTGGAGCCGGCAACTGTCGGAGAAAGAGGTGGGTGAAGAGAAATCCTCCATCATCCGCGCCCAGCAAGGACAGCATGCTTTCCATGAGCTCGAGGGCGGTGCCGTCGCCCAGGCCCGCGAGGGAAAGGAGTTTCTCGGCTCGCTCAGCATCAGAGAGGGAGTAACGCCGCAGCAGCAGCGCCTTGAGAGCGGCGCATTTGCCTTGGGCTGGAGGGTCCCGGAGGAGAGTCATCACGCGGCGGGTTGACAGCGGGTCAAGAGAAGCCACCACATGGTGGTATTTAGTATCGTCGGCTGAAACTCCACGAAGAGCAAACTGAGCTTCTCGTTACGCACGAACCATGAAGGGGATCGTGAAGCCAAAAATCCGCAATTTAAGCGCCACAGCAAACGCAGCCATCGGCGGAGGTGCAAATCCGGCGGCAGCCGATGCTTCCAGGCCGGAGCTGGCTTCGTCGTCGAGCCTTAGCATGTTCGCTACCGGGGTCACCAATGTGGAGGTAAGAAATAACGACACGAGAGGTCCGTGTGTCTCACTCCAACTGTTTTATTCACACACTGTCTCTCAGAACTTAAGATACAGTAAGCGCCAAAATCTCCACCCAGCTCTTCCCTTCAACTTGGGTGTGAGTGGAGCCATCTGGTGGTCCGCCACAAGACCATATTTATGGTGTATCACACTCAGGGGTAGAGATGTTGCAAAGATGAAGTCAGCTACAGCAAGGTTGAGGTACTGAAATGTACTGACTGTTTTCTTCATCTTGATCCTGGTCTCAGATATCCACTCGATTCCAGAGCACGCCAAGGCAAGAGACCAGGGAGAAAACAACAATACGCATGTTGGTGAGAGACTGAAACAACTCAGCATACACAGAGCCATTTGGATCAGGTGCAGCAGTTATATTGATTTGACTGAAAGAGTTAATTGTCATATCCATCATAGTCTTGAGACCAGTGAAGATGATATAAAGAAACAATATAAATGTCTGTAAATCTTTAATATTTCTACTGTAATGCTTGCAGACTAGAGATTTTCTATATGAGCACAGATTTAGGCACTGAAGGTTGTCTAGGCCTTCATACTGTGGAGCTAAGAAAGAAGCAAAGAAGAGTAGAAATTATCATAAATTAATGACATAAAATAACAAAATTCAGAAAACCAGAAGTTTTCGCTCTTGAGATGAAAAATAACAATACAGGAGTGTACTATGAAGTGATTTACATGTGTGGGACATGTGGGGACAGTGTTAAAACAGTGACGTATGATATTACTGAAGTCATCTTTGAGTGGAGTAAGAAAAGAAGAACATGTACACTTTCTCTTTGTTTGTCCTCCTGAACAGCATGTTGGTGTAATTTCACAATATGTAGACACAAGCATTAAAATGCAAGTATGAAAACAAGTTGATGACCAAAACTTTAGAAAGCCTATTTTGTAAACATTTTAAATATTTTATAAGCACTCATATACCATAATATACAACCTTGATGAGTGTCACTGATGTCTGCAGTTAGATGCTGCCATAACAACAAGAAAATGTTTGCATATATTCCTGGTTTGGATACAGCTCTTTTTATCGCTATTCTGTAAAGTTCTTTTTATTGCCATTGTTTTTGTGTTTTTTTTCAAAGGTACTTTTAGCCCTTTTCAAAAACTGATTGTCATTAACTTTCTACGACAAAATTCTAATAACCAATAAAGTATCCTTTATCAGTCTTTATGTAAATTGGTTTATGGATATTGTCATCCTTTGATTTTTTATGTTATGTTTTTATTCCTTTGTGAAAATCTTTTCACTTTTTAATTTTGAAAGGGAGTATGTGATTACCCATAACACAAAGTTTTCAAAAACTGTGAGAAATTCTCAGCTGCTCTAAAGAGACAGAGACAGAAAAACGATTGTTGTGTTGTCATTAATGTACCATGCAACTTGTTATAGCGAAAAATTACCGCATCCTGTTTTGCCATCTTGCTTGAAATTTCTTGTTAACTCTTACAGTCATCAATGTTCTTCTTGTGCTTGGTCAGTGTTAAGTTTTGAAAGATGTTTGGGACCATGAGATATACACTGTGTGGCATTGCTTATTGACAATAACACAGCCTAACAATACCAAATTTTTTTCAATTTTCTTTAAGGTAAATTTAACTTAAAACTTAAATATCTCTTCACTCCATTATATATTCCATATGTACAGGGAATAACACCCTTTGGTCATGGTGCATGGATGATACTTTAAGACAATCCTGCCAGCCTGGCCATGCCCCACGGCTTACCTATAAAACAGCTGTGCGGCGATGGTTTGATCAGAATGCTTCACCAGTCAGCCAGATGCAAGACTGGCCTGAACGAGTCCCACAAGTTGCGAGGACCGCAACAGAGCGGGCTGCTTATGGTCAAAAACCGCTACTGCTTATGGTTTATGTCTCTGTGTTTCTTAGTTGCTGTCTCCACTGTGCCAAGTTCGCGTCTCTGTGTCATACTTCCTGTTTTACTTTGAAGGTCCGTGTCTTATGTGAATGTGCCCTGCTTTGCTTCCTTGTCTCGTCAGTCCTGATTTCTCCCAGCTGTGCTCTCCTTCTGTGTCTCATTCCCCTTGTTACTTCCCAGTGTATTTAAACCCTGTTTCTCTGAGTCAGTGCCTCGTTGTCTCTCATGCTGTGTGGATCTCCCGGTGTCTCCCTGTAAGTTTAGCGCGTTATTCCCCAGTTTAGTTTACTTTGTATGCTCGTTTTCTGTTACCAGCAAATAAAGCTGTGGTTTAAATTCATCCCTTGAGTCTGTGAGTCCTGCACCTTGAGTCCTCATCTCCTGCCTGCCACACAGTGTTTCATGACAATTTTTGTTTTTCCGACCTGTCCTTGGGTTGGTGACGTTGTGAACATAACCGAACGGGACTTGGTGAGTTCAGAAATGGTATTTTATTTCATCCAAGAAATGTTTTGTTGTATTATATTGCTTATTTTATGCAAAGGGAAAGTCAAGGTAGCAGATTCATGCTGTTTTATGTTAAAAAACGGTGCATTGGTGCTTAACCGACACACAGGCTGCAGTTCAAAGGCCTTTGACGGTGTTTCAGCACGCCATGTTGATGTCACCTCATTAACGGCTAAATAAGTTGGAAAAAACGCCCTTTTACTGTTAAGGGCTACCCATGTGTTATTTTCAAATGTTTATGCATATTGCTTTGTTGTTATGGTAGGCCATTAAGGTTTGGATCGGGAAATGCCGAGCTAGAATTGGAGTTTGACCCGCTGAGCGAGAAACAAGATGGCGAGCCACCCACGGACCCACTGAACTGTACCGAGCAGGAAAGGGGGAAAAACGCCCCTTGCTGGACGTTGAGCTCTTTCGCTAAAAGAAACTGGTAGGATTAATCCATACACCTCTGCAAAAGAACAGTGGACTTTCAAAGCATTGGATAACCATTCAGAGCAATTCCAGGATTAATAGTTAAAGGACACAGAAACAACTTTCTTTTGTTTGTTCATTTGTTTAAGGGGTCATTCAGCCTTTTGCTGTATTGTTTTCAGTTTTTACATGTTTTTATTTATTTTGGTCAACTGTACATTTTAATGCTGTAATGGTGTTAGTGGAAATGTAAATAATTTTGTTGGGTTAAAACAAAATAAGAAATGGTTGAAATCTAAAGGTGAACTAGACC
The DNA here is from genome assembly GCF_013358895.1 of Oreochromis aureus. NCBI lineage: Eukaryota > Metazoa > Chordata > Actinopteri > Cichliformes > Cichlidae > Oreochromis > Oreochromis aureus. The sequence goes on from NC_052952.1 coordinate 15,704,680, forward strand.
AAGATTAAATTAAATCTTGGGCCTACAAGAACTAAACTTGATATAAAATAACAGTGTTAATTCAAATTAAAGGATGAACTTGAAATAAATAAAACAATAACCTAGGTTGACAATAACATCCTTTTAAAGCCAAATAAAAGGTTTTGAGATAAAACAGGATAAATTAAAAGAAATTACTGAACTAAAAAAGGGAAAGAATATCTTGTTTTCCTTAAATGTGTGATGAAAGTTTTTATGTAATTTGTGTTAACTGTCTATTCTGTTTTCACACAATAATTGTCACGGTTCTGGGTCCGTCGGACCCAGTATTTTGAGTTTATTATGTTTTGGTTTACTTTTGCATCATGGATTATTCTTTGTTTCTCTGGTACTTTGTGTTTCAGTTATCTTGGTGTTTTGGATTGTTTTCTCATGCTCTTGTGGTGGTGATGATGATGGTTATTATTAGAGTTCATGTTTCTGTTTATTCCGTGCTTTAGGATTTGTGGTTTCATGTATTTGAGTTCCATGTGGTGTTTTCTGTCTCTCAGTGTTAAGTCTGCGTGCTTGTTCAGTAATTCATGTTTCCCGTTTTATTGTGAAAGTCTGTCTTATGTTAGTGTGCAGCTTGGTTCCCCCGTCTTGTTAGCCCTGATCTCTCCCAGCTGTGTCTCCCTTCCGTTGCCCATTCCCTCATTACTACCCTGTGTATTTAAGCCCTGTGTTTTCCTCAACCCGGTGTCGCGTCGTACCATCAGACTATGCCTGTGTGTTTCCATGTTACTGTTCAGTATTCGCTACCATTGCTCAGTTTGTTTTGTTTTCGTGCCAGCAATAAAGCTGAGGTTTAAGTTACAATTCAGTGTCTGAGTCCTGCGATTGGATCCACCTCTCCATCCGCCTGCACACAGAGCCCTGACAATAATAAGCCAGCAATTTAAACTTATTTTCTGGTCTGTGGTCTTTCACACGCTACACTCATTACTACTCTAGTAGTCGAACCTAACTGGTCCTAATATACTATAACGACTCCAGAAGTGTTACAGAAGCAGCCAAGAACTCGCCTGTGTTGCCAGGGTCCCCAGATCATACCTGCATCTGAATTGCCAGGTGTAAGAGTAAGACAGACAGGCCTGAATTGCCATGGCGCTGTGTAGCCCAGCTAGCATGGTGTCCATTACCCAAGCGTCCTGGCTAGGAAATGAGGGGGCGACCAGACGGGCCAGGGGCGGATTCACTGGGGGAAGCAAGCCCCAAGCAATCTGCTCTCGGCTATGCGTGCAAGGAAATCTTCTGCAGGTACGGGACCACTGGTGCAAGGCTGCAGGGGAGTCAAACTGCCTGCACACCAGGCCCATGGACCCGGACACTCTGCCATTGCCTATAAGGCATCCACCTTCCCTACCTTAGCCTACCTTAGCCTTAGGCAGTAGTTCTCAAGCTGTATTTGCTAGGCCCCCCTTTGCTTTACATGAAAAATGTTCATGCCCCCCCAATATGGAAACTTATTTGGCAATGCTTCATCTCCTGCTTTCCGTTTATGTGGGAGCCCCGTCAAAAACCTATCCATTATGCTAGCGGGGTGTGTGTGTTTTCTCCCCCATAGCGGGCCCCACACTTCAGGAACCTCTGGCCTTAGGCATGTTGGGAAGTCAGGCACTGGCATGCTTGGAGGCAAAAAACTGAGCATGGGCCTCGCTGGTCCATGTCGGCAATACAGGACTGGAGCTTCCCTGGTCAGCATGTCATGTTGAAAGCCAAGGCATATGTATTCATCATGGCCATCTTCCCGAGGAATAGGAATGCTGCATCCATCACAATTGTGGCACATTTGGGTCGCCATACTCGTGGTTTTATTCGGGGCTGGGCCAGCCAAACCCAGAAGAGAAACACTGTTTCCCCTCCTGCTTCGACACGTAAACTGCAACTACAACTACTGTGGTTTCAGTGTGAATGGGATGCTTAACTATACTGGTTGAGCCAGAGAGTGAAACTCACGATGCAAGAACAGGCCAGGCTTTCCTTAGAGGCCAGAGGAACTCTCCCACTTACAATTTCAGTTTCTTCCTTAACAGTATGTTATTGGAATTTCAATATGTAGACACAAGCATTAAAATGGAAGTATGAAAACAACTCGATGACCAAAACTTAAAAAAAAAAAAAGTTATAAACCTCTCGTAAAAAAACAAAAAACAACGCACTTTTAGGAAATAGGAATGTTTTTTGCTTATTATATACTAATTCACATGTAGTGTATGTGCACAGATATGTGTAAAACCATAAATAATTTCAATGTAATTTTGTGTACATCCATCCACAGCTGGCTCTCCTGATGGGTGTGGATGAAACACAGGTGGAAGAGACCCAGAACAAACTCAAACACGTTATTACAATCTAGAGTATGTTTGTTATCTGCTTGGAACATTTCCCAAAAACTGAATCTGCTTAACCAAAAACATACCTTTAAAATGGATATAGAGGTACAGACTTTTACATGAGCTGATTTAAAGATTATAATGTGACTCTGTCAGTTTTATTTTTGTTTAAAAAAAACAAACAAACAAATCCACTTGTTCCATTATTTCATACAGAGCACATCAACAAACAAAACTCTATAATGAAGACTCTAAGATCAGATTAGATGTAACTGGGTGCACCATAATATAAAGCCTTGAGTGTCACTGATGTCTACAGTTAGTTGCTGCCATAACAACAAGAAAATGTTTGCATATATTCCTGGTTTGGATACAGCTCTTTTTTAATTGCTGTTCTTTATAGTTCTTTTTATTGCCATTGTTTTTTGTGGGGTTTTTTTCAAAGGTAGTTTTAGCCCTTGTCAAAAATTGATTGTGACCAACTTTCTACAACAAAATTCTAACAACTAATGGAGTATCCTTTATCTTTAATCATTATGTAAATTAGTTTAGGCATGTATGTATTTTCTATGTTTTTTTTTTTTTTTTATTCCTTTGTGAAAATCTTTATGCTTTTTTTTTTTTTTTTTTTTTTTTAAATTCTGAAAGGGAGTATGTGATTACCCACAACAACTCATAGGCACTCAGTTTTCAAAAACTGAGAAATTCTCAGCTGCTCTAAAGAGACAGAGAGAAAAACAATCGTTGTGTTGTCATTAATGTACCATGCAACTTGTTATAACGAAAAATTTCCGCATCCTGTTTTGCCACCTTGCTTGAAATTTCTTGTTAACTCTTACAGTCATCAATGTTCTTCTTGTGCTTGGTCAGTGTTAAGTTTTGAAAGAAGTCTGAGGAAATTCAAGGTGTTTCAAGTGGCAGTAACACATAACGTGATAAAGTAATTGAAGTAAAAGGTACTGTCGTGTGTGTGTGGCGAGCAGAGTGTGAACCGAGATACAGGACTCAGCTGACTGAGACATAACTCAAAGTCATAGCTTTACATATTGCTGGTAATTTAAAAAAAAAAAAAAAAGTCCAGAACAAGAACTGGACTAATTTAAGGACCTAATATATCTTATGGTCCTGGGTCAAAAACTCAGGACCATAAGATATACACAGTGTGGCTTATTCTCCTTGTGTTAATGTTTCTCTCACAGTGATTCTTTCAAGAAGAGCATCCACATCCAATTTTAACCAACTGATAAAATTCCCTGGCACTGTGAGGTTTCGTAATAAGGTGTATTGTTTAGATATCTCTGAACCTCCAAACTAACTGAACTCACGTCAGTTTACAGTTTAGCTTTCACTAAAACAGTCAAAAATAATTATGAATCAAAATTTGCCTGTTTATGTTAAGGTAAAGAGTAGGTGATCAACTTTCACATTTGGTCAGTTAGTTTGAATCTTATGTTTAGTCATTTCTTCAACTGAAAAACATTTCCACACGCAAAGTCTTCAGTGGTGCAATGCTGAATGGCAATCTACTTCATGAGTTCCTTATTTTTAAGATTATTATTATTATTATTATTATTATTATTATTATTATTATCTGAATTTTGGTTTCCCAAGTGGGATGTTAGGAAGGCTGATATACTCATAGCCATACTTGCATTGCTTAATGACAGTAACACACCTAGAGCCTAAAAATACCAAATTTCTTGAAGTTAAACTTAAAATGATCTGAAAAAAAAAAAAAAAAAAAAAACCCGAAACAGGCAAATGGGGAATAAACTAACCACACACAAGCCAATGTGAAATCCAGTTTCATCTGCCGATTAATAGTCAGAAATTGTTTTTCATGAAATGAGTTCTGCATGTGGCCAGCAGCTGCAAATACCGCACAAATTGTTCAATACAATAAGATAAGCTGTTCTGTGTGCACATGTTATTATAAGATGAGAATTAGACTTATAGTAAAAGTGGGACAGCAGTGAAGCAAAAAGCTTTTTCTTAATTCTTTTCATTTTGTTATTGACTCAGGAGATGATGAGCTGGCAATGAAACTGATTGTTGATCCACAAGACAGAGTGTGAGAGAGAGAGAGAGATCACGCAGTCCTACAGAGTAATTAAAAAAAAAAAAAAAAAAAAAAAATTGTTACCCTGATCTCTTAATGTTATGTAATATAGCTCCCTCTACTGGTTGTATGTGTTCTATTACAACGTGTCTTGTGAGATTGCTTGTAAATAACTATTGGTTTCTGACCTCTTGCCTGTGACCTTCAAAACTGTCAAGGCCGAGGGCGGAATAGACAGACTCAGTAGAACTCACATGGAGGCATAGGTTAGCATGATTAACACAACTTTATTGTACAAATCACTAAACGGCAAGGACAATTGGACTATGAACTGAGAATTACTACATCTGTAAAGCAATAACTAGAAACCACACAATTATTTTGCCAGGACAACTAGACCATCAACTATGAACAAAGATTTCTTAAGTCTGTGACTTTAACGTGAAGGTATGATTAGAAGCAAACATAATTGGATTGAACATGAGAGAACTTAAATTCACTACAGAGGCTTAAGCTCAGGGGCATGAAGGAAAGCCACAGGCTTCAGGGAGTCCAACTGGGATTCTCAATACACTGCAAAGAGAGTAGAGTGGATTTAGTGGCTGAGTCCATACGATCCAGAGGAGTTATTATCAAAGCAGGTTTGCCTTACAGTTTGCAGGTGGAGAACTGGCGACAGGGGAGGTAGGAGGTCCGGGTGAGGTGGCTGGGTTCCGAGAGCAGAGAGAATTGAATGCAATGAGGGTGGCTGGAGGGCAGGTGAGTTGAGCAGACCAGAGCTAAGGAGAACGGAGCTGCCAAGCATAAGGGCCATCTCTCTTTAAGCAAAAGCTGTTACGGCCAGCACTAACTGTGGTTAGCAGAACACTTGGCGAAGAGTAGTGGTGAGTGCTGATCTTAAATGCTGGCAGCTCAATTGCCCGCAGGTGTGGAGACACGCCAGAGTTCGGCGACTCCACCCAGAGGTGACCGTGGTCAAGCTAGCCGCACCCACAGCCGCACCTACAATGTTGTAGAACTTTTCTTACACATATTACGGTCTTATGTATCCTACCATTTTTCACTATTTTTCTTCTCAATCCACTTCAAGGTTTGAAATATTAGTAGTTGATATAACATAAAGTAATTTGTAATTCTTACACTGCATATTGAAAATAACACTTTTTAAAATATTCTGTAAGAGTTAAAAATATTTCCAAAGCATTGTCTGTGAACTGTTCAAGTACGTGTGTGTGTGTGTGTGTGTGTGTGTGTGTGTTTTTTTTTTTTTGGCCTGTCCCGTTTGGCTCTTTTGCCATCAGAATTATTGTCTAAAGGCGAAGAAAGATGCCCAACGGATTTACTTTACCAAATGGACCATCCCAGCCTTGCCGTAATGGTCTATTTGATTCACCTTTTGTTTATTTTATTTTCACTTGCTAAATATGGGACAGACTTGACTGGGGAAAAGAAAGGGGAGAGGGAAAGAAAAACAGCGGGGAAGAGGGATGGGGATAAAGGGCAAAAAACAAAACACAACAAAATAAGCAGACCAAAAAATACATATATCGATCACCTGTTGAGAAAGAAAGAGAAAACAAGCAGAAGAAAAAGCAACATAATAAACATCACGATGATCTATGGGAATATAACAGTAAGTACTAAATATTAAACATTATTGTGCAGCACGTAAGATCGACAGCGCACAGTGTGCTTTGAGGTAGGAGCCAAAAAGGGTGTAGAGTGTGTGTGTGTGTGTGTGAGTGAGAGAGCACCCGTGTGTACACCTGTGAGCATGGACGCGCTTGTATTTAAAAGGTTCCTTCATGTAACGATCTGCTAGAGGGTGTGGGGGGCCACAGCCCCGTCCTCCAGGGCATCAAGCAGGTATGGAGGAGATCAAGACTCCAGACATCCAGAGGCCCTCAGAACACAAGAGACCAAGGAAGACCAACAGAGGGGCAGCCACACCACTATCCCAGAAAGAGCTGAGGAGAGCCCCAGATGAGGGGTCACTCAGCAGCCGCGGAGCAGAAGCCAGGGGGGGTTGCAGTGACGTGCCCGTGAGCTCCACCGGCAGCCAGCTGTGCCAGAGTGTCCGAGCCCCAGGCCGAGAGGCCGAGGACACCCCACCCCCGAAGTGGCCCGAGCGAGCCCCAGGCTCCAGGCCCCGACCAGCAGCCGCCAAGGAGTGAGCCGGTGTGTACCTGGATGCCCATCCCTGGACACAAAGAACCACCAACGCACCGATGTCTGAGGGCGTCTGCCACTGGCAGGGGAAGTGGTGAGGGGGAGATAGGCCTCCATACCTTGGAGGGCCTGAGATGTCCCCAGAGAGGTGGCGTCTGATACCCGACCTGACATATAGACACAGACATACAGGCACACACAGATACAAACATCCATTCCCACCCTCAACGTGGAGACAGACATAAATAGACACTGTACACACAATCACACTCCCCAAGCGTACTCTATACCCCAGGTCTAGGTACCCTTGCCCCTGGAGGGGGAAACTGCACCCAGACCCAGGTAGTGTTACCCTTTTCCCTGGGGTGGAGAGAAGCAGACTGCCCCGACTCGGCAGCAGCAGGGAGGCCCCTCCAAGGAAGATGCTCCTGGGGAATCCCCCGACGCCCCAAGCCTGTCCCTATCCCCACACCAATCATAACAGCGATGGTGGGACCTAACTATGACACCCCCCCCCCCCACCCCCACTAGGTGATGGAGCTGATCAAAGGAGCCCAGAGCAATTGATCTGATGTGGTGGCAGAGGCTGTATCAAGACTAATGTAATCTAATAGATAATTTCTATATTGGTTAGAATTAAGATTATTTTTATTTTTCCAGTTCATGAGGACTGTTTTCTTGGCTATGCAAAGGGCAGTGAAAACCATATGGGCTATATTCTTTTCTGTAGTGACATTATCTAAGCTGCCCAACAAACACACTAAAGGGGAAGTTGGAATGTTACATTTCAGACACTTCGATAAGTCTTCACATATCTCACGCCAAAACTTCTGAACTGTTGGACAGAACCAAAGAGCGTGGATATAATTGTCCGGCGAATTGGTTTGGCAGTGTGAGCAGTTGTTGGTAGACATAAAGCCCATCTTGAACATCCGATGACCTGTATAGTGCACTCTATGTAGTATTTTGTATTGAATTAATTGAAGACTGGGATTTCTAATTAAATGAAAGGTTTTGAAGCATATCTGAGACCAGAAGTTTTGGTGTAAGTTAACTGATAAATCCGCTTCCCATTTTGCAATAGGAAGTGATATTGATTCATCTGTTTTAGAAAGCATTCTGTATATTTTGGAAAGTAATTTGGGGGTTTTAAGAGTAAGAAATTGTACCACAATTCATGTGCACTGGTTCTGGTTTATTACGTTAGTTCTCTTTCAGATGGTTAGACAGATGGTTTGAAAGAGGAGTGAAAGAAGCCTCCTATGTCCACTGTGAACGACGCCTTAACGCCTACTCACATCCTGGGCCATTTGACGTCGGTAAATAACTTGATTGGGTGGGCTAGATTTCACAGTGGGTTCACCCAAAACCTTGGCTGATTGTGACCCCCACCCGTTTTCACACCTTGGCTCGTGATTAGGATCAATAGGGGGTCTATGACCCTGTTGGGGACACTCCCATAGCGTTTAAAATCTGGGACTCTCCACCAGTTGCTCTTAGAATTGAAGAAGCTGACCTGGATGACCGAAAACCTTCACAGACTTAAAGCTGAGTAAATGCTGACCCCAGCCCAGCACCGTGATAAAGTGAGCTGTCATATGGGGTGAAGCCAGCTGCTGCTGAACTTCAGCAGGTTACAAACTGATGAGCAGTCAGGCTGCAGCCTCTGTTTCTATCTGCTCAAGTTTCTACAGTAGAATCACTGTGACGAACGCTTTAAATAAGTCTCTTTGTTCTGGTTTTTATCTTTGTTTTGTGTTCTCGGCTTTGTGGTCATACCTAAATACAAAGACAAAGATCGCATGTGTCCTCATTAGGATAGAGATTTGTGTTCGTGTGTGGGGCTGTAGCCTGTAGATTTATTAATTGGTAATTATGAGACAGTGTTTCAGATCATTTTACTGAGTAACATGAAAGTAATGTAACGAGTAGTACAACCAATGTCTTGCTTGTGGGTGCAGTTAAGTAACATACTGCATTCCTTGCAAGAAAAGTGTTCTGTGTAATAACTTTTGTGTTTTACTTTACTTTTTTTTTAGGTCTGTTGGATTGGTTTTAGGTCAGGTGACCATGGAGGTCAGGCCATCTGGCGTAGCACTCCATCACTCTTCTTCTTGGTCAAATAGCTCTTACACAGCCTGGAGGTGTGTTTGGGGTCAATGTCCTGTTGAAAAATAAATGATGGTCAAAGCAAACCAGATGGAATGGCATGTTGCTGCAGAATGCTGTGGTAGCCATGCTGGTTCAGTGTGCCTTCAATTTGGAATAAATCCCCAACAGTGTCACCAGCAAAGCACCATCACACCTCCTGCATGCTTCATAGTGTGAACTATCCATGTTTTCTGCATCCCACAAAAACACGGCGGGTGGAACCAAAGATCTCAAATTTGGACTTATCAGACTAAAGCACAGATTTCTACTGGCATAATGTCCATTCCTTGTGTTTCTTAGCCCAAACAAATCTCTTCTGCTTGTTGCTTTTCCTTAGTAGTGGTTTCTTAGCAGCTATTCAACCATAAAGGCCTGATTTGCGCAGTCTCTTCTGAACAGTTGATGTAGAGGTCTGTCTGCTACTGGAACTCTGTGTGGCATTTATCTGGGCTCTAATCTGAGGTGCTGCTAACTTGCAATTTCTGATGCTGCGTAATTTTATGGTGAAGAACAATATTCTGAGATTGTGCCGCAATTTATAGATGTAGCCTTTAATTTTTTAAACCTTTGCCTCTTTAAGGTAATGTTGTCTCAGTCTTGTTACTGACTTGTTGCCAGTTAACCCAATTAGTTGTAAAATGTTTCCTCAAGTTGTTTCTTTTTAGAACGACTTACTTTTCCAGCGTTTTGTTGCCCCTGTCCCAACTTTTCTGTTGCTGTCAATAAATAAAAATAAACAAATTTTTGTCATGAAATAGTAAAATGTCGCAATATAAACCTTTGACATGCTTTCTGTCTTGCACTCTGAATAACATATGGTTCTAATGAGATTTACAGGTCACATGTTTTATTTGTACACGGCAACTCAATTTTTCTTCTTTATTTGGAATTGAGGTTGCAAGTCTAGATTCCAGTTAAGAAAGTGATGAAGAAGAAAAGAGCTGTGATGATGACAAACTTATGCGATAACTATTTACATAACTATTTACTTCACTTGCCAGCAAGTAAAGATTTGTTGATACAGTTATTGAAGTTCACGATGTATGAGAGGCACGAGAAGATGTAAACATAAACATTTGTGTGTCGATCCTAACAGTGTGTCACTCTGACTTTAGATTTAGACACAAACATGAAAAGAGAACACCAAAGGTTTCAGCAAAGCCATTTTGAAATACTGGGCAGCATGGTGGTCAACACTGTTGCCTCACAGCAAGAAAATGCTGTGTTTAAATCCACCGTGTGACCGGGGCCTTTCTGTGTATCTGCATGGTGCCTAGATTACATTACTTAATATAGCCTAGATTTTTTTTTTTTTTTTTTTTTTTTATATAAATGGATACAGACCTAATGTAACTGCCTGCCCTTTGACTTGAGTATGTACTCAATGGTCTCTGTGTCTGCCCGGTCGGCTCAGTGAGGCTACATGTGTTTTTTGATTTGTCTTCTTCTCTCCTTCTCACTCGCTCTGCGCTGCCTGGGCAGAGTTCATTGTGGGCTCCCGCCCATGGCCTTCACACCTGCAAGCAATCACTGACCTGTGGTTCATCACCCCGTCTGCTTATCACTACTTAAGGTAGTGGCTGTGAGCATCTCATCTCTGGACTATTGTGTAACCCTCATTAGTGAAATCCTGGTGTGTATTATTCAGAGTATTCCTTTGTGTTCTTAGTGTTAATATCTCGTCTTTGTATATAGATTCATCCCATCCCCCTGAGCCTGTACATGAGTTTGCCTGACTAGTGTGGCGTGTGCGAGGAGAAAGATCCCCTGTGAGGAGCGAGTGGAATGAGTGCGAATACTTGTGTGCAAGAGTGGAGACCCTGTTCCCCTGATCCTTTCGATGAACCTTGGAACCCCTGTAAAAATACAGTTCAATGTACTGTATTGTGTTTACTGTATCTCAAAGTGCAGTCCCAAAATCCATCAAGTGCTACGACGAAAGTCAGGCCTTTATGGTCAAATAGCTGGTAAGAAACAACTGATAAGGAAAACCAAGAAGCAGAAGAGATTTGTTTGGGCCAAGAAACACAAGGAATGGACATGACACCAGTAGAAATCTGTGCTTTGGTCTGATGAGTCCAAATTTGAGATCTTTGTTTCCACCCGCCGTGTCTTTGTGCAACACAGAAAAGGTGAACGGATGGTCTCTACATGCTTGGTTGCCACTGTGAAGCATGCAGGAGGCGTGATGGTGTGTCTAACTGTGTCTTTGCTTTAACATATGTTGAAAATTCAATTCATATAATGCTGAGCGGGTTATTTCAAATATGAAATTGTGTGTTCACCTGTGATCATACGCTTTGGTTACGAATGCACATGAATGGTCAACAAAAAGAAAGACTTCACTGAGTGAAAAAGGATAAAGATACAAGCTGGTGATGATCCAGTGTAGCTGGTCTCAGGAGATGAAGAAAAAGCCTGATCACCTTCTCTACAAAATCAAGATGAGTTTAAAAACTAAAATTTAGTTTTTCAAGGTATGCATGCTACTTTATATTTAAAGTCCTCATATTTCAACTGAATGCTGTTATGTGTATGCATCTCTACACATATTAATATTAGGAAAATTTATAATAATCCACAGGAGATCTGATGAAAAGCAAAACTGTTCTTTCTTGCTTGGCTTCATCGTTTGTTCACAGTACAGTTACAGAGCCAAGTGACAACAAATCAAAAGACTGCTGCCTGTCAGTGGCCAAGAGCAACCTGTATTAAGTTTGAATACTGTTATAAATTGAAATAGAACTTATAATTTTATTAGTGTGTAAATAGTTTTTCACTGTTCTATTTAACTTTTGGTGACAGTAGAAAGACTGAAGCAGGGGATCGAGTGGGACAATGTTAAAGTATAAAACCCCATTTAATTCAGTATATTTTCAAGTCATATTCCACCACAGTTTTCTCAGTATTAAAATTATAATTTTTTTTTCATTTTTACCTTAAAAAAAACACTAAGAAGTGTTAAAGCATACTTTAACACTTCTTAGCAGGGGACCTAGTACAATACACACACTCACGGATTTGTGATTAGTTCAATTGCTTTATTTACAGTGTGCTGTCAGACTGCAATATTCACGTTTACTTTTCTGCTCAGCTTGCTCTGTCACTCAGCTGCGCCATTATTTCTCTTGTGCCAAGGCTGGGGGTGGGGCATGATTAGACAATTGTTATATGCTGTGTCTACCAGCTTCCTCTGACACTGCCCCACCCTTCCCCTGCAGCTGAGCATTTCACTGCAGGGCAACCTGCATGTGACGAATAAAGCTTTGATTGATTGATTGATTGATTGATATCAGTGTAACACACTGCCTAGAATACAGTTATGTGACATCATCATCAATGAATATGAACTAGATGGAAGCGATGTTGGCTTTTAAATTTTTTGTTGACTTTGACTACACGTCTGCTCTTACTTATTTCTGTTGCGCTCTCTCTCTTTTTGCCATCTTCATCCAGCTTTCTCTCTTTCTGTCCCACTCGATCCCCTGCTTCAGTCTTTCTACTGTCACCAAAAGTTAAATAGAACAGTGAAAAACTATTTACACACTAATAAAGTTATAAGTTCTGTTTCAATTTATAACAGTATTCAAACTGAATACAGGTTGCTCTTGGCCACTGACAGGCAGCAGTCTTTTGATTTGTTGTCACTTGGCTCTGTAACTGTACTGTCAATAAAGTATGAAGCCAAATTTGACCAGAATGGGAATAGAAAACTTTAACAAACTAAGACAAAAACCTCTTGTGATAATGGCCCATACTTTAAACACCTTGGCTGATAAATAAATAAAATAAAATGTATGTAAGTAAATATAATACTTTTTGTTCAGCCAGATAACACTATTATTTATTTTAAAAAATATTATTATCCAATATTTGATGTGTTACTACTGATACACATATCAAAGTTTATTTATAAAACCACACAGGAACAGTGAATAAATGAGCAAGAATGATCACTATTGTCATTACTTATTGACGTCCCTGGGGTCAAAAAAACTTTTAAAGAGAGAAACTATCAGTGAGATTGTCTGAGATAGTAACATAATGATAATTATATAATAGTCATATATGTTAATAATGGAACTGTAGGAATGTCAAATATTTAATATAAAATGTAAATGTTTACATGAGAACTCAGTGGTGGTCAGCTCATAATAAGATATTAACATAAAACATAACACTGATTATTAATATATGGAAATGAATGGCAGACTTCATGAGTTAGTTAAAGCAATAATTACAATAAAATAATAGCACAAAGTTGATGCAGAGCTGTGAGCCGAAGAGGCCATTAGCTGTTTCCATAATTTTATGAGTGGGGTTTATTTGAACAAAATTAAACAAAATTTCATTTATTAAAGATTTATAAAGATTTACTCTGGAGTCATGTTTACAGCTAGTAAAAAGTCTAAAAAAAAATTTTCTATTAACGGTTTTAACATGTTTATTTACCTCATATACAGCCTTATACCTCAGTAATCAAATCTGACTTCTCTCTGCTCTGCCTGGTGTTCACTGACTTCATGTCACTGGGAGAGCGTGTCTCCTCTTCCTGGAAGGCACTCTCCAGCACATGCAGGATGGATTTTCGGATTTCATCCTTAAAATCTTGTCTCAAGAAGACATACAGCAGTGGATTCAAGCAGCAGTGAAGAACGACCAAATTTTTGGCAACAAAGATCCCAATTAGAATGGCATAGTGAAATTTTTCATTTGGTGGAATAAATACCATCAGCTGAATGATGTGATAAGGAGTCCAGCACAGAAAAAAGGCAACGATAATGGAAGTGATAACTTTAAAGGGGCGACTTGATTGGCTGACCAGGCTGTGGTTTCTCCAGAGATGATGGATGATGACAGCATAAGAAGAGACAATGACAATGAAGGGGACTGCAAATCTTAGTAGGAAAGGGGTTATGACAACCGGCTGAAAGACAGATGGTGTTGCTTTTTCAAAAAAAAATTTGCTGAAGCAGTAATTTGTGTTTTCAGTTCCTGTCTTTATGTGCATGAAAAAAAAAAAAAATGACTATTGAGAATCAAAGCCACCACCCAAACACACAGACCAACATAGAATGCGTTGCGTACATTTCGGTGGTTCTGAGCCCAGACAGGCCACGCCACAGACACACATCTGTCCACACTGATCACCACCAGAATGTAGACACTGGCAAACATGTTCAGTGAGATTAGAGTGGTTTTCAGCATGCACATGAAATTGCCAAAATGCCAGTCAGGCCCTAAAGTCAAGGATGTCACACTGAGGGGCAGAAATGTTGCAAAGATGAAGTCGGCCACAGCAAGGTGGAGGTACCAAACTGTGTTAACAGTTTTCTTCATCTTGCACCCGGTCACCCAGATAACCACTCCATTCCCGAGCACACCGAGGACAGAGACCAGGGAGAAAACAGCGATAGACATGATGTTGAAAGACTGACGCAAGTTATCCAAAGAATCATCTACATCAGGTGCAGCAGTTGTATTGCTTGGACTGAAATTTTCTGGGGTCATCGCAGTCATTGTTTTGAGATCTGCAGCAACAGAACAAAAAAAACAAAAACAAGTCTAAGTAGATGCCATCTTTAATTTTTCAGTCTTTTAAATTTCTGCTTGAGTCTAGTACAGCTGACGCTATGACACAACTGAAGACTGTCCATATCAGACCTTAGAGTTAAAACAACATGAACAGTAATGAATTCACTTACAGATTTAAACGTTAAGGTCTAGATTTCACAAGTGACAAGCCAAGAAGGAAGTGAAGAAATTTAAGAGCACTGATGACAAGTTTAAGAGGTGAACTAACTAATTATAATCAGCAAAACTGTTATAAAATATTATATCTGAAACAGAGTAATAATTACGATACAGAGCTTACAACAAAGTCATGGGTATGACAGGGACATGCTTGTGGTTAACATAGTAACTCATGAAGTTACTGAAGCTATCCATAAATGGTGCAGGAAAACGAAGAGGTGTTTTTGTCTGGCCTTTGATTTATGTAACAATTAGACACAAGGATGAAAAAAAAGAACATAATTTGTCGACCAAAGAGTTTATAAAACCTTTAAAAGACCTACATTTAAATGATGTATATGATGTAATCTTATTGTGAAATACAATATTTAAGTTTATTCAAACCACGGTATTTTAATCTATTCAAATCAGTGGTGCAAAAAACAAAAAAATCCATAGATGATGGATTTTCAAAAAGCAGCATGACACAACATCAGTTCTCCTCATTACAAAGAATTTTTGTGTCTGTGTAAGGTTCAAGGTTACGTTATTTTTGCCTGTAGGTAAATTTGCTTTACAGAAAAATGATAGCATTTGGCATCCTTTCACAAAACACACACACCTATTGATGCCAACGATAAAAACTTACGGTCGCTGCGTGCGCATCCACCCATGCATCTGTAAGGAGCACTGTAATGACCACGTTTGGTTTGAATACACCTTAAAACAGTAAAGCTGCATTTTTACAACTATTAGACACAGGCAGAAAACCATACACACTGTTACTGTCTCAGAGTTTGTAGACAAGTCATAACAACAATAATAATAATAATAATTATAATAATAATGACAGAAATCCAGTACTTTATTAGTACTCAATTGTATGTCATTAAGTGGAAAAATCATATTATGCACTGATGCATAGAAATATGTTAGAACAGGGGTATCCAACTCATTTTACATCCTGGGCCAAATACAGCCCACTTTGATCTTAAGTGGGCCAGACCAGAAAAAATCCTGTTTCTGTAGCATGAGAT